>NW_009952797.1:227728-228300 GCF_000747805.2 Chaetura pelagica
AAGAGATGTCCTGGTATCTGTCACAAAGATGCCATCTGGGCCATTTTTGGCTGGCACGCATCTCAGGTGGCAAATTATCAAGTGACACAGAATGTGAAAGTTAAGTTCTTACATGCAGTATGGGCACTGACTGTGCTGCAACAGATTGTCAGAGGAGTGGAAGGGCAATTTGCTTTTGGCCCTTCTGGTGGAGGATGTGACTGTTGGGAAAGAGGACACGTAAGTGGGGAGTGGGAACCAGACACGCAGATCTGGGAAAGAAAGGAAAACAGGGCAGAGAAAAATAAAGATAAAGGTGAGGGTATAATATATATGATTGTGTAAAAGAGAAGGATCTGACCAGGAGAGAAACAAGCCTATCAGAACAGTCCTGGAACCAGAAATACTGGGATGTAAACCACAGTCTGCTCTCAAACAGTACCTGTAAAACATTGTGGTGAACAGCCATGGAAACTGTCCAGAGGAATATCTAATTGCTGCTGCAATTAGCTCTAATGGCAGAGGTGTGTCAGAGGACTAAAAACTGTAATCCTTCAGATGTGATCTACCAGAGACAAGCACCTCAGCTGCTG
>NW_009952797.1:228349-263811 GCF_000747805.2 Chaetura pelagica
GCCAGGGCCCTGGCAATTACCTTAGACATACTTCTGGGACTTTTCAGCTCCAGCCTAGCTGTAGGTCTGTGTATGACTGTGGTGTGTTGTGTATGGACATGGAGAACACCAGATTGCTAAGTCTGGTGATACAACAGGAATCCTGTATATGCTATGTGACACATCTCCACAATGCAAACCAAAGCACAAAAGGTGGTGCTGTTCAGAAATCCAACAGTAGCCAACAGATGGCTGGGGAGCAGTCCCAACAGAAACAATGGAGCTCCTCTTTGTTTTCTCTTCTATGAATTTGCTTGACTGGTTTTGGAATCCACATAAGCTTTTAACAGTTTGTGCAAAGGATTTTTGCAAGTCAGATACACAAAGCATGAAGAAGCATCTTTCTTTGCATGTTTTGAATCTGCTACACGCCACCTATTTCTTGCTTTGGAAGAGACACTGAACCCTTTTTACATAGCCACTCTTGGAACATGATGATTAAACCTCTACTGTATTCATTTATCTCTAAGCAGGGCTGGCATCTGCCACAAAAGTGAGATGGCCTTAAAATCTTCACCTCAGTTTTTATATATTCTGAGTTTAAAGGCTTGATTTGTCAGTATTAAAGTTTCTTTTAATTAGTTTTTGAATGTAATTATTATTTTTATTTCAAGAGCCTCCACAACACTAAGTCATATCAGAGTTATAGCACTTAATTCATCCTCTGTGCCTGAGGAGTGTATAGAACTGCAGAGTCCTAGCTCTGAAACACTCACTCTCTAAAAAAGGCAAAGCAGAGAATTGAAGAAAGGAAGCACCAGGGATTTTCAGAAAGCACAGACAATTTGCCCAAGGTCAGGTGGAGAGAGGTAGAGCCCAGAATGGAGCTCCACCTGCCAAGTTAATGTATGGCCAAACTTGAGTTGTCTTTCTCAAAGAGATAGTGCTGATAAATCCTGTGGACAGCAGAAATAGATGTAAGCACCCATAGAAACTAAACATCCTTTCTTACCACTGAGTTAGTTAAAAATAATACCTGAACTCAGTTTTTCTGGATCCATGGTTCAACTTCTCCAGATTTATTGACTTCTACCAGCAGAGATTTAGTGCATAGATTCCAGTGCCTGTCCTCATAGTCACCACATTTACAAAAGCCATGTCAATTTGACTTCACAATAGGTGTCAAGGGAACATTTTATCTGAATCTGAAGAGTCAGTGGTTTTTATTGAGCTGTTTGTTTAAGAAAAAAAATAATAAATTAGTACTTTAATGTTCAGGTTTGTTAAGTACTGAGGATAAATTTCCTAAATAGTCAGATCATTCTTAGGCAGGGGAAAAAAATCTCTACTTGTACAAGACCTGTACATCCCTACAGTTCTGACTTCCCAGAGATGAGGAAAGATTTTCAGGGGCTTATGGATGTGGCTGCCTACCTGTTTCCTTTTTCAGAAGCACCTTACTCACATAGGTATGTCAAACTTACCTGTCTGCTCAGGACCACTCATGGAGCAAAGTGCAGCTGGCAGTGTGAGAAGTTGTCATCTAACAACACCTAGTGCCCTAAAATGGGAACACAGTTCTTGAGTGTAACTTAAGATGGGTTTAGCAAATGCTTAACATGTTGTCAGTTAAGGCAAATGTGACTGCAAATCTAAAAGGAATGCTGAGAAGGAGCCTATGACAGTGAGTGCAAAATCCTCTCCAAGTTGATGTACTGAAGTGACTTCCTTGCAGACGTCTTGTAGGCTTTTGTCAGGGGATAGTCTTTTGCAACTGGGACTGGAAAAGGGACAGACAGTAGAAGCTGGTCACAAAGGTCTGTCATGAATGGAGCTCCCTCCTTGCCAAGCCTGATGCAGAACAGATCTTTCCTTCCCCTTAAATAAGGATGACGCTCCCATCACAAAGAGTAAAACTCTTAATATGTGATCGATCCCCATGCTGTTTTTTTCCAAAAGGAGAGAGATGGCATATTTAAGCTCCCCAAAGTGTGGAACTAACTATTCTAGTCTAACTTGGTTTATGACCTTTTCAGAGAAGTGCACAGCTGGGTGACAGAATCTACTGATGACATTTATATATATGCAGTATTAAAGTCAAGGTCTGATGGAAAGAAACTGCTGAAGGACCTCAAGGATGAGTACATGAGGGAGAGGGGTTGAAGAAAGAAGAAGAAGAAAAAAAAAAAAAAGGCAGATAAAATTGAGTGTAACAAATTCACAATAATGTAGAAGGACAGATGGATCCAGGCTTCACATATCAAATGATGGAGTCTGAGCAGATCATTACTCTGTAGAGGATTAACATAAAATCTTTATTTTACATATTATGGATTATCCAGTTCAACAGAGCTAGTATCATCTGAGTATGTGGTTAATTATCCACTGGATTTTTTAATATTTGCTTTCTGGATATGGATTCTTTCAGCTCCAGATCATAAGATTTTATTTTTTTTCCTCCTTTGCCTGCCTCTGTTACCCAATATTTCTTTCCCACGCTGTCAGCTGTATGAGCGGTGACCAAACAGTCACCTCACCAGGCCCTTGCCCAGCAGCTGAGGGGCTCCTGGATCCCCTCACCATTCCTCAGAGCTGCTTGTGAACCACCCCTGCTGGCCCCTTTGCCCAGCCACAGGAAGCTGAGTCCCACAAGGAAGAGCAAGGAGTCACCAGAGCAGAGGCAAGGAGGAAATACAAAAGGAGGTGCAACTGTAAAGGGACTTTGCCTGGTGAAGAAACCCACACTGCTGGGTTTTTTTCCTCAAACTCCACTGCCCCCTTATATCCATTATGCTTTCTTTGCCTACTGCAAGCCCAGGCAGGAATGGGAAGAGATGATGGCACCCTCCTGTCTTCTCTCTCCTTGCTTTGACACTTTCTAGAAGGCTGTTCATGGCCCAAGCCTAAGGAAATACACTCAGCACCAGTTTGGAGCCTGGGCTATGACCTTCCAGGCAGCTGTAAGCTCCCCAGCAGCTGTGGGCAAAGGGACCTTCCCCTCCACTCCCTGGCAACATCTGCATGAAACTTTCCTCAGAATAGTTTCTGATTGATGGTCCCATCAGCCATTTCTTCTGGTTCATGTCCTGTCCAGGAATCCCTTTGGGACTTTTCCTTATATTCTGCAGGCACACTTCATTCTGAAGTTAGCATTTTCTTCTGGTTTTCAATGTGTTTGTTTCACATGCAGCCCTTGAGTTTTTTGGCTGAAGTAGTCCCTTGTCCCTGAGAAGGTGGCTTTAGCAAAGGAAAGCCTTGCAAAGACACAGGAAGAGTTGAGTGATTCTGAAAAACAGGTTAAAAGCTGCTTTTAACATCTGTCCATTTATTTGCTGTTTCCTTTTGCAACTTTTCTAAGCTGGTTATAGCTGAACCCATAATCCTGATAGTCCTCCTGGAATGAAGAGGAAGCCACAAAGCAGAAATCTGGGCATGAATCACGTATTTAATAGCTGTAACATTTCTGTAATGAGGATGTAATGATTTGACAAGTCTGATATAGACGCATTAATGAATAGGAAGAACAATTGTGGGCCTGAGACTGTTCTGAACTGGTGATAATGTCATCTAAGCCATGATGGGTGCAATCATCTTCCAGTTTGTGCACAGACTGTGATAGAAGGCATGCATATTTCTTCCCTATGTGAACTGCATCCTGAAAATCAGCCTCTAACAAGATTTAAATAGGCTGATGCTAAATGACCTTTTTTCTTTTGGGTCAAAACCAGTTTTCCCAGCAGATTTCCGCCTGAGACCTCAAAAGAAGACATATGGAAATGAAAGATAGTAAGTTTGTCTGGAGGATCACAGAGTCCTTATTTAAGCAAAGCTTTTTTTGTTTTGTGTCATACATCTAATGTGTCTCAAGAAGTGGGGTCTGCAATACAGCATCAGTTCTGTACAGCATTACTCTTTGAGGAACTATAGATCCACATCCAGCTTGGCATCCCCTGTCCCTTTCAGGGCTCTTATTGATGACATTCAGATGCACTAAATTCCTGGCCTGGGTTGATCTTGGCAGTGAAGCAGCAACGTCAGACAGTTAGTCATTACCAGATGGATATGATGAGGAACCATACTCCAAAAAAATCATACAACAGGAATAAACAGATGAAGAGAAAATAAAAAAAGAGAAAAGCTAGAAGGAGTTTGTCTCCTGGCTGTCAATTGCTGTTGTCTGTCCCAAAGAGCAGAGAGCAGTGCTGCAGAGTCATTGGCAAACCATCAGAGGCAGAGCAAAATAAATGAAACTTAAAATAGAGAAGCAGAAATGGCATATTCATGGAGCAAAAATAATGGGCAGAAATAGAAGACTGGAGATTGCTGTTTAGAAAAACAGTAATGCAGAAAACCAAAGCTGGAGCTATAATAATATATTTTAAAAGGTCTCACGATGAATTGTCATTGCAGTGTAAATCAATGCCAATCTGGGTTGCAGATAAATGAAAAATCTCTTCTAAGACAAAAGAGGCAACTATAATTGTCAGTCCATCTCTGACTAGAAGCTACTTATAATATAGTTTCATTTTGTATCTCTGTTTTAGGGCCTGAAGTGCAGGGTATAAACTAATGTTGCTTTCTTTATAAAAGATATAGTAGGGTCAGTTATATATGTACATATTTATGCCTATATATACTCAATAATATGGAAGGGAAAAAAGGCACTGGTAGAACTGCAAGCTCTTCTTTGGCAAAATTCACAGCTGACTTCACGACAAAACTATTTTAAGGGCCAGTGATACCTCTTTTCTGCAAATTTCAACTAAAACTATGCACCAACTCCTTGTTTAACATAAAAACCTGTAGCAGACAGTCAAGGAACTGGTGACATTTAGGCTTTTTATCTAATAGTTCTGGTTTAGTGTCCTGATAAATTGTGTGGAATTAATCAGTAGAAGATTAGCAGAATATATTGCTATTGAGCTTCCAGGCATCATTAGAAGGCAAAGAAATAGATATTCACAGTAAGCTCCTGAGGTTTCATGCCTTCCACGTGGCAGATGGGACTGAAAAACTTTGTCATCATAGTGAGCAATCCTGCCAAAAAAAGGATTGTGAGGCACAATATGAATCTGAAAGAATCAGAAGAAGTATCCTGATACTTTTGCACTTTATTAGATGGTAGGCAGGGGTTGGTGTTAAGCAGAGGTTTGTAGATGAGTACCTTCTTTCTGCTTTTCTACACTAGCCAGTCTGATGGCAAAAAGTGTTTGGGATTTGTCTGCAGGGGATTTCATCCCAGTGAAAGTCCTTCTTGCTCTGAGGAATAGGTCTGCCATCCCCAATACTGCCCATTTCTCTGGTCCTGTATGCACAGCTGTTCCCTCCTGGTGCTTTGCATGAAAGGAAGAGGAACACTGTCACCAGGGGAGGGAAAAAGGAAGAGTGAGAACACTTTTCCTCACCTTTGTAAGTAAATACCTCATGGAAGCAGCACCAACTCAAGTGATGGACATGGGGAGAAGAGGAAGAAGGAGCCATGCAGTGTACAGCAAAGCTTCATCAGGTGCTGTGTCATAAGTAGGGGAACAGCAATAATACCTGTAGTACCAGGTACCTCAATCTCCATTAGCATTTCATGCATTTATAAATCTCAGTGGAGAAGGCCATTCACAACTCATTTGGAAAGAAACATAAATTTGCTTTTACATAAAAGCTTTCACACTATACTTTGACACACATAACTGTGTCAGAATGTGAAAACACCCCTGGGTAACTACATGCCTACACCAGATGCCATTGAACTTCCTATGAAAAACATGATTTCTAGGCTTTGTTTGATCCAATTGGTACATGTAGATAAAAACACTTGGAGAGTGAATAAAACCTGCAGCTTAACAGAGACATGGCACGAAAGATAAGAACCTGGCATTTTCTCCACTGGTGTTGATATCTATATTTCTGGATTATTTAGCTGGATCTCATCATGTTGCTCTTCTGCTTGTTCTACCAAAAAAGCTATTAAATGAAACTGAAACAGAAATGGAATAAATATTCTTCTAACATATTGCAACATGACTGAACAGTTTTTCTTCATCAGAGAATGAAGTATTAAGGCAGTGTTACTACAAGTATTTGATGGACATCACATGACAATTACCTGTAAGGTCACTTAATTTTCCAGAAGGCATTTATCATTTTCTATTATTATTTAATATATAAAAGCACATATTTTCCCCTCTGAGTTATGACATCTAAAGTTTGCAGGGTTGTTTTTTTTTTCCCCAAGGATTGAACTTGCTTCTCCTTGCATTACTTTTTTTAACACAGCAGGGTTGCAGTGACATGCAGAAGTATGGAAGCTCCAAGAAATCTTTTTCAAGTGAGGGTTTTTGCCCTGAACATGCTCATTCTCTCCTTCTCATTCTCTGTCTCTTTTATTCTCTGTTGCACTGTGCATTCATCTGAACACAAAGGGTTGCCTCTCACCTTCTCTGCAAACATTTCCAGCAGTGTCTTATAACACATAGGTAGGCAAAAGCTGCAGTCTTGTCATTAAGGTGTCAAAAAGGCCAGTGAACTCAGTTTAATGGTTTCAAAAGAGAGGTGCAGACAAGGAGTTAACCAAGGTGCAGAGGTCTGACTCCCAAGTGGACATAAGCACTTTTGCTCAAGTGCCTGAGCTCCAGAAAGAGCAGGAGTTCAAAAATGCATTTCAGCCATTTGTTGTGAGGATACTTCAGACTGTCTTTATAAAAAGAGTTATCATCATCTTCATAATCACTATCAGTTGGTCTTTGCTACTTCATTTTTAGAGATCCTGCTTCCAAACATCCTTTTAGTTGTTTCTCTTCCTTCATATGTTAATCCTTGCTGGAGTCTTGGCATCAGGAATGGGCTAATTGCAGATGTCCATGGTGAGAACCTCTGCCAAGGTGGTCACTCTCAGGTCACTTTATAGTCAGTGGTATGAAAAAGATCCTTCTGGGGCATGATTTATCTGCTTTATTCCATGTGGCTGCTTTGGAAAGAAATGAACAGCAGTCCAGAAACACCCATTTATCTCCACTGCCAGTAACAGGAGCCTAGGCATCTCTGCATCTCATCTAGGCATCTCACACAGGCTAGGTCAGATGAATCTCATCCCACTGTTTGTTCCCAGTTACTTTGTACAGACATGAGTACAACTCTGTGACTGATATTTTACCAATTTAGACTCAGGAAACAAAAGAATTAGCAGTGGATTGTTCTTCTTAAGGGCACGTGCACTTCATGTCTGCTCACGTGGCTCCAAATGACTGAATTATGCCACTTGGTGTAGGTGATGACATTTTCAGTGGTGGGACAAAGTTCTGATCAGATGAGCAGTTAAATGTTGCTAGTCTGTAATAACTCAAGACTTGTGATTGTGTGAACTTAATCTTTGTTAAACAGAGCTTGTAGAACTGCTATAACAATGCCATATGTCAACTACTAAAATTGGGGCTCGCATTTTATTTCTGCTGGTTTCCTCCCTTATGTTGTGCCCTCCTTGGAACAGCATACCCAAGTTTTATTCCTTTTTAGAGTATATTGGATTTATTATTTTAACAGAGGCTGATTTTAGCCTTCTTTTTCTCAAGTGGTAGTCTTTATGCTGACCATAGAGGAACTTACATGAGCACATCCTACTCCATATCTGTGCATTCCAGAAAGCTAAAACATTGCATTTAGCCTAAATCATTTTATGAATTAAAAATATACCTCTCACCTTCAGAATGGAGACTTCTTTCCAAAAGAACACAAATACCTGGAAAAAAGGAAGCTGTGTGTACATTTGAGGAGGAAATCTTTTCATGGGCTCAGGAATAATATGAAACTTCTGTGTCAAATTTCTTGTTGACACTGTCTTGCCTCTCATCTCCACTGAAAATTTTTAATAATAATATGCAACTTCAGCTATCTAAGAGCTACTTGTCCACTTGTTCTAGTTGCTCAGAGCTTTTTTGCAGTCAGTGGAGAAAGCTGCTGCCTGCAGGGTGGAGTCTCCTTAAGGGCCTGTTTCAGTTGATGAGGAATTACCTCTTGAAAGTGCCTCCACTGACTGTGGAAGGAGCCAAAGACTGGCTGAAACTACATGGGAGGCCCATCCACTGAATTCCACAGGGATTTGATGGGTAACAGCTCATTCTTAGAAGCTCGCTGCAAATTCAGAGGAAGGCTGAGTGGTGATAGAGAACAAAGGCAGGGACATAATAATTTTTGATGCACTAAAATCACTCTCTTGATTTCCTACTGGTCTTGTCTGCACTGCAGAGACAGAAGCAGGCTGTCAGGACCCCAGGACCACCCACTTCTATGATTATCACCTGTGAACGTTGCATCTGATTTCACTTTGCAAAAAAAACATAGGTCAGGAATGAAATATCCTATAATCCCATATTAAAGTGAATGTAAACAGCCTTTGCCAAAGCCTGTCCTTACTTGAGATACCTGGCAGTATCTCACCTAGGCTGAGTTGGAATAAACTTGAAGCTGCCTCAGTTAATTGTCCCAGACTGGACAAGGGTGTTTGGGCTCCCTCAGTTCAGTTAAGCCTGGTTAAAGTCCTATTTGGAGTTTGCTGTCACCTATGTAGCTAGTGGGCAATCAGATCTAGAAACCCACACGTTGTGTCCCAATTTCTTCTATATTTCTCTGAACTTTCTCTTTTTGTGCTTCTCTGCTTTATAAGTAATAATCAAAACTGTGGCTCTGTCATATCCCTTCAGCTATTTGTAGAAGTACATAAGTATGAAGCTTCATGCAGTTACAATGCTGGGCTTCAGGAGAGTTTCCAACCATATTTTTGAATATTTTTTTTTCCCCTTGTATGTCAGCTCTCAAACAAATAAAATACTTTTGTTTTCCACTACTGCATGCCCAGTGCTCTTCACATCAATTATTAGTCTAATGTGCTGAATTCCTTCTTTATTTTTTTGCTTTACTGCACTAGGCAAGGCAGTGATGAGCAGAGTTAGAGCTGGACTTGTGATGTGTGAGAAAATAAATGAAGATTGGAGAGGAGGATCATAAACATGCTCAAGTGACTTGCAGCTGGGGTACTGAAAAACACATAGATCATACCAGTCGTGGCTTAGCCTTGTGTGCTGGACAAGTAGAACATCTGTGTTTAGATAACATGGGCCTGTGATAGACTTGAAGGCACCCTATGGAAGATGCTTGAGATTCCTGCCCTTCTGTGGGAAAGATCAAAGCCTGGTGGTAAGCGATGGCTGCTCAAATCCCAGATACACAGGCAAAAAGGGCAGGTTTGGTGATCCTCTAACATGGAATGAGCTCCACAGGGCCTGTGTCCCTGCTTGTTTTCTTCTGCCCAGGTGCTGCTTCAGGGAACACCCAGCTGGTGAGGTAACAGACATAAATCTACTTTTTGCGTTTCATCTGGTGTTTTGTGGTTGTTCCTGTGTCCTGCCTCTGCCAGCTCATACATGAGATATTTGCTCCTTCCACCTGTCCCTTGTCTACTCTGTTAGTCTCAATGAGTCCAAGGTGTCTTCTCATTACCTGGAGTCCAGAACAATTGCCCAAGATGCTGCTGTCCCCAGAAAAGCACACCAAACACAGCTCAGGTTGCACCACTGATGAAAGTGAACTCTCCACATATGATTTCTCTCACTGCTTGAAGAAGGTTTTGTAATTAGTTAGCAGTTGTTAGTATGAGGAACAATGATGAAATGTAAGGATAGAGTACAAGGAATAATTACCCCATGTAAGAATGGCTGAACTCATAAAGTGGCATTTGCACCAGGCAGCCACTTGTTCACTTCCCCCTCGTGGGAACTTGTGGGTTGAGATAAAGACTATTTAATAGGTAGAGCAAAACCACATGTGCACAAGAGAAACAAGGCATTCATTCACTACTTCCATGGGCAGGCAGGTGTTCAGCCATCTCCTGAAATGCTGGGCTGCAGTAAAAAAGAAAAGGCCTCACACTGTGCAAGCACTGCTCAGCAGTAACAAAAACATCTCTGCATTATCAGCACTGTTTTCAGCCCACATCTAAGACATCACCTCACACTAGCTACTATGAAGACATTTAACTCTACCTCAGCCAAAAACAAGATTAATGGAGATGAAGCAGGAAGAGCAGCTATTGAGGTAAAAGAGACATTATCACACTCAGAAAGAACTGGAAAATGTTTAAGAATTGACAATAAGGAAGACCCTGTGACCACTGTGGACTTCTTAATCCTTTGAACTTAAAAGAGCCAAATCTGCAGCAGCCTAAATGTACAGCAGGTATCTGAGATCTCAAGGTTATCTGCTGAAATCTTATTTATAAGGACTACAAATAAATGCTTTGTTCTGCCACAGTAGTGTATGTATCCAGTGGAGCTCTTCTATTAGAGGACAGACTGTCTTTGTCTCAGATGCTGGCAGCCAGACTGCTTGCTACTCAGATTTATCACTTTGGCAACAGAGCAAGTGCTGAAGAGTTATCCAAGCATAGGTTATTTGCTCGTGGTTCCCATTTTCCCTTCCCCATTTTGTTTACAAGACCCAATTGAAATAACTTAGCTCAGCTGGATGATGGTGGTTTTTTTCTGGGTTTTTTTTGGTGTGATGGTTTTGATATTTTCATTTAGCCTTTCAGGACTTGGGATCTTTTTTTCCCCATCACCAACTTTCATACAAGTGAGCTGAAGTCCATGAGTTATGGTTCAGTTCTCTGTAGCTTGATTCCTTCTCAAGCAAGGTGTACAGCCTGGGGAGAGAGAGTCCTGCATAAAGAATATATGAGCCTTTATGATCTAAATACATTTTAAGAATCATAGACCTCCCTTCACTTCTTCTGTTAGTCTTGTTTGCTGTGTTCTTGGATTAAAGAATTGCTGTAAGTGAGGAAATCACAATAGAAAGATAATTTTCCTTTATTGCTGAGGCATTTTCTGATAAAGTGGAAACCATCTTAGATACTCTGAAAAGCTTCTAATCAGAGTGTACATACTTTGGAAATGGTATTTTTCCTAGTAATTTTCTTGCCTTTGTCCTATACCTGAGTTAATACACACACTTTGTTTAGTTATATACCTGGTGCCACTGAATGTAGTACTCAATCTTTTAGCTTACAAGGCAAGTTTCAAATTCAAAGAGAATTTCTCATCCTAGTTCCAAGCTGTCACATTTCAAGTAGAGTGCTACCTGGACTTCCAAGTTTAATATTTTTTCTTCCCTCAGAGTTAAGAATTAGGAGTTAAACTATGAGTTGCATAGACTATAAGTCCTTCAGGATTTCACAAAGAATTAGTTGATGTTATGTGAAGCTACATTACATCACCAGTTGCATGGAAATATGGGTGACATATACAGTGGACATAAAATGAATGTATTCACCAATTCATCATCACATTGTTGCTAATGTTTAATTAAAAGAGTGCAGTGCTCTAATTTAATTGGATCACAGACTTACAGAATGGTTTGGGTTGGAATGGATCATCTAATTCCAAACTCTGCCCCTCCCTTCCCACACCCCCCATCATGAGCAGGGACACCTCCCACTAGACCAGGCTGCTCAAAGCCCCATCCAACCTGCCCTTGAGCACTTCCAGGGATGGGGCAGCCACAGCTTCCCTGGGAAACCTGTTCCAGTGTCTCTCCACCCTCACACTATAGAATTTCTTCCTAATGTCTAACTTAAATCTCCCCTCTTCCAGTTTTAATCATTACCCCTTGTCATCTCACTACAAGCCCCTGTAAAAAGTCCCTCCCCAGTGAAATAGGGGGAAAAATAATCTCTGTGTAGTCATTTAACTGTCTCACTAGTCTACACTTCCCTGTCTCCTAAAACATTCACCTAAGTCATAAGAAAGATTCGCAGATCAGATGTGGTTTTGTGTGGCTGTGTGGTAAAGGTTTCACTTTATGCTCTAGGAAACCTCACCCATTCTCTACCACCTGGAAGTACTTCTCAGAACCAGAGATTGTCTGAGATTAGAAGGGACATGGACCTGGGGATCATCTAGTCCAACCCTCTATCCAGGAAGTGTCATCTACAGTAGATGGAACAGTTGTTCCCTAGTCCCTATCCCAGAAGGAGCAACCTTTGCTCAGTGCATGGATACACTGCAGGGCAATAAGGACAAAAAGGAAGTAAAGAGATAAAGGCCCAGTGGAAACTGATTAAATACGTAGAACTTCAGATTTAACATATGGAACAAAAATCTGAAAGCAAGAATGATTCATCACTGTGAGAAGACTTTGAAAGAGGTAGCGACGTCTTCATCTTTTGAAGGCTTCACCTGAAGGCTTGGTGATAGTTCTCTTTAGCTGTTGCAAGATACTCCTCTCAGAACAGAGGGAACTGTATCATGTGTAGTGCCTGTGTTATTCAAAAGTCAGGCTAAGTGACCTAATGATGCCCACTGGCTTTAACTGTCTATAACTGACATTGAGCTCTTGCTGATTTGGAGCCATTAAATGTATCAATGCTCCACAGTTCCCTTAAGCTACAGTGAGCATCACCCACACCATCTTTTCTTCTTCCTTGCCTTTATGGAGAAGAAAAAGGAAAAAAAATATGAAAAAGCATTCTATTGGGCAAAGGAAATTGTGAGTAAGACACTCACACACTGCTAAGTCCTCCCTTGATTCACAGAATAAAACCTTATTCTATATCACCTGGAATCTCTGACATAAGATAAAAAGACTGGAAGCATTTTCATCATGCATGCACAGCATAAGATGTGTTACAACAAGGGAGGGTAGTAATGACATTATTAGGAGTAAAAGGTGAAAAACACTTTGGTATTTTTTTTTCCCCAAGGTTTTTTCTAATTCTACTCTTGGTTATGCTATGGCAAACAGAGACCAATTCCAGCCATATGTCCTGCTTCTGTTTTAAGGCACTGATATGAAAGCAAAAGCAAAATTTACATATTCAGTTCAAAGCGCGTACACCTGTACAAATTTGGTCCACAGTGAGTTACTAATGCTCATATTATATTTACTAATATGCTTCAAAAGCTTTAAAAGTCTTATCTCTTGTGTTTGTGAGAGACATGACCTATCCTATCTTGGCATTCCATCAAATATGTAAAAATTACTATTGCAACTCATCTTTTGCCAAGAGAAATAGGTTTGACAGCCTGCTGGTTTCACATTCACACAAAATACCAAGATTTTATATAGTGAGGAGAACAATTACAATAGTGAATGGCTTTTTGCTTCATTTTACTGTGGTGGGGTTGGATCTGAGACATCAGGTGGAGTTTGCTAGCTGCAGCTCTTGAATGAATAGTGTTTATTGATGTTTTTTGCATGAGTGAGCAGTACTTGTATCAGATTCATCACTTAATGCTGCAATACATAAGTTTATCCCCAGTCAACCTCTAAAGTCCAAAAATGGAAATGCTAATAGAGGTGCTTGCAAAGCAGCAATAGAAAGATTGATCTTCTCCTGGTACAAATAATTGTCACTATTAACCAGAAATGCTCTGTTACAACTTTGTTTCTAGCATAACTCCTGCTGCTTTGGAGCATGCAAGAGAAACATGTTATCTGCTGAAATTCACCATCTGAGTACATAATACTGAAGTGGTACAAAATACTAATTCTCAGCTGTGGTCAGATGCTGAAATTTCTACAACATAATTAACTTCAGTGATAACAGTCTAAGCTTATAGCAGTTTAATCTTTAGCCAGTGGCTGGAAGAACAGAGTCAAGCTTCCAGAAAGGCCTCTCTTGACATTTAAAAACAAGTAACAAGTGCACTATGAAGAACAGATTGAATTCTATGGGCAATTCATTTATTCAAAAAAGAGTTTGTACAGAGAGCTCAGAAAAACGTGTTGATAATGGCAGGTGCCTTCAGCAGTATTAATGAGTTCATTAATTAACTGTTTAAAATAGTGCATGCATGTTATGACTGTGAGAATGAATCAACAGAAAAACAAGGGTTCAGTAAAACCAATGGTAACAACAGACCAGTTGTATTTTTTCTCCCTATTCTTTATTATTGTTGTTGTCACTGCCTTGTTATTGTTATTTACAACAAATTTTCCAATGAGGAATGGGCATGAAAAAGCCAAATGTGAAAAGCTGTTCCCAGATCAGGATTTCCCTCACTGAGGATAAGGAGCACTGAAGTTTCCAGAGGGAGCAGGCTCCTTCCTGCCTGCAGCCTGGCAGGTGGTGTGCTGGGACTGGGGACCAAGCAAACTCTGGCTGGCACCAGCTGAAATTCATGCAGTTCTTCTCAGTCCTCTTGTTACTAAGCACTGAACACAACAGAAAGGAAATCCACTTCATTCCACAAATGCTGCTGGAGCCTGCACAGCTGCTGAAGCCCTCAGCTCAGTCACAATTGGGTGGTTAAGCTGGGCACAAACTCCTGAAATGAACAAGCCTTTCCTGCTGGTAAATTTTACTTACTTCAAAGCATCAAATTCAGAGCATTCAAAAAAAACCCAAAAACAACCAAGAGTAATATTTTTGTTTGGTTTGTGGGGTTTTTTTCCCCAGAATTTTTCACCTCACTTTGCTCTTGACCAAGCCACTGAAGCTGCCAGTCAAATGAAGCTTGAGGCAGCTGCATTTTCTAGCTCATTAGTGATGGAAGTAAGTGTCTTCTTGGGAAAAACAATTTTTCTGAAATGTTGATTACAACATTTCTCCTTTCACCAACAACATTTATATAAATGTCTCTTCATTGCTTAATATAAAGCAGTCATACAGGGACTTATAAAGAAGGAATATCTTCTTTAACTTCTAATAGACTTAGAAGGTGGTAACCTTCATGTGAACGGGCAGAACTGGTTGATTATGAATATATGCAGCATGAAGGGCCTGATCTTAAATGGCTAATGAAGGAATTCTGTGTTTCACAAAGATGAATATCACAGGAAAGATATGTTGTCTTTCACAGCTGGAAATATAGAGGGATGCTCTGGAGTTCTGACGCAGCTCAGGCTGAAGGATTTTCTCCTGTTCTGTTTAAGATGTTGCACACAACCCCAAATAGTATTTCAGCACCTAAATACTAACAAATCAGAATGAAAAGCCACTTTCGATAATACAACATTCCTAATGGGGAAATGAAGGGGAAAAAAACCTTATCAGCACAGAAAAAAATATATAGACGTATATATATTTCTTTCTTTCTTTCTTTCTTTGGGTTTTTTGTTGTGTTGTGGGTTTTTTTCTAGTTAAGAAATCTACCTAATTGAAGGCTTGCAGTCTGTCTCTCTCTCCCATCTTAAAATTTCAGCTTCCTTTGCCTCTTTATTGTCTTCATATGCTTCTGGTACAGCTTAAAGAATTCACACACAATCCCTCTCCTTCCTCCAGTGTGAACGTTTTGTGCCAAAAATGTTTATTTGGCAGCAATCCACAGATCCAAAGAGGAAGTTTTCCTCAGTGCATATCAAGAGAGACAAAACAGTAAGTGCACCTGATTGTCTTGCCCTGTGAAATGCCCAGGGGTGCACAATTCCCCCCAGTGACCTGCCTGCCCTGCAGGAGAGCTGCTTTATGCTGGTGCCGAAGGGATTCACAGCACCACAGACCTAGCAAGTCTGCTAGCAAGTAAACACCTGTGTTCTCTAAAAAGACTCATTCAAAGCTTGATGCACCCTGCAGTTAATCACAGAAACTTTACAAGAAAAAAAAAGTAGACAATTGCCATGACTGGTAGATTTTCAGGATGCTGCAGCACTCAAATGACTCTTGTCCTGTTTTGACACTGTGTTAAAGTAGAAATACTTGAGAAATGGCACTTCGGTAGGAGATCTACCTGCTACCCCCTCTTTTTGCCAACAGCAGAAATCCTGGGGATTTTTTTGTTTCCTCTCAACAAGAGACAAATGAAACATTCCTACAATTATGTAATATTGTACCATTTATCTGTCATCTAGAGGAAGACTGCATGAAGTGCCAAAGATGGTTTGTGGATCTTAGCATGGTCCAGATGATGCTCATTTATGTTTTTATTGTCTTTAGATTTGTCTTATACCTCCTCTTTCTCTCTTCCTTGGCTATATGATTAAGGTTAGCTACCTTTCAGCCCCAAAGGCTCAAAGCATAGTTTTTGCTATTGTGAAGTTAGTGTTTGTGTTTTTTCAGTTTGTTGACTTTGGTTTTGGGGTTTAGTTGCACTAGTAACTCTTCCCCTGCCACAGTAGACTAGACATACTAAGTAACTCTATGCTCACAGTCTATTTATTCTTTCTAGGAGATAACAAAAAAGTGCAGACATGCTTTCTGTTTGTTTCCATACAGAATCAATTTCTCTGAGCAGGTATTGGTTGCCAGAAATTTTAGCCCAGATTGAGAAATCTCAGTTAAATCTTGCTTCCTGAAAGGTGTTGCTCAGCACTTTCTCAGGATCATGACTGTCAGGTTATCTCTTTAAGAAATCTCATGTTTTGAAACTGAAATTAACAAATCCTTTAAGAAAAAAATAGATCTGCTTGGGTTTGTTGAGATTATTTCATTATTATTCCTCAAGCTTTCTGGAAAGGTACAGCAACCACAAAAGGTGTCCTTGGATGGGATGTTCATACATAAAGTAACGTTTCTCAGTTCTGACAAATAGTTGCAACAAACACTGCAGCAAGATTAAGCACCAACTAGTTGGGCATTTTGACTGGCCTTACAATTGCAAATTTAATTTTCTGCAAAGAAAGCAAACAACCTCCTGAACAGTTATTTAAGATACATGAGAGGCTATAATTAGATGACAGATGTAGGCAACCTAGAAGAGCACATGCCATTTTTCCCTTCAAATTTTTAGTGAAATGATAACAATAGTTTCTGTTTCAGGTGTATCTTAAGTTTGGGTTTTTTCCCCAAGAATATTTCTCTAGGAAGCCTCCCAGAAACATCAATCCTTCAAAGATATTAAACAGATAAAGCAGGACTATCAAGGCAAAAATCAAAATCAGAGTCAACTTGAAAGTACCAGTGTTCTGCATGACAGTCTCCAACATACCAGTTACACTTCAAGATGATTTTATTAGCATAAAATATCTTTTAAGGAGAAAAACAGCATTCCCATGAGCTTTCACTAGAGTTAGACTGATGCTCTGTAGGACTGATGGGTTAGACAGACCAGTGTTTATCGATTGTGCCATCAGTTCAGTGTGTGAAACCAATTTGCTTGCAAGAAGTCCATATGTTGTTAGCATTCTAAGTGCTGCAAGAAAATAATTAACTTCTAAAGCACTACATAGCTAAATCACGAGCAGATGTGATCAATAAAATAGTCAATAACAAATTCTGTTGTCCCACTGTATTAATGCTGTTTGAATTCACGCGCTTTCCAATCTTGGGTTTATATGCACATTATGAGAGAAATGTCATGTCGTGCTACAAGTTTCATCACAACGACACAGATCCCATAACTGTGTCATATAGTTGACAAAAACTACCAGCTGTCTAAATTAGTAGGTGTCTGAGAAATCAAGGATTTTTTTTACATATGTGAAATATGATAATTTATGAGACACTTTGCTAACAGATCTGGTCAGACAGAAGTCAGATGTAAGGGGGTCTTACCAGATAGGAAAGAATAAATGGCATATGTGAGGATTACTAGGAGGGATGAAGGCTCTGCAATCAACAATCCTAAAGCACCCCAGAGTTACTGCCTTCACATTTCATATTTGTTAGCACAATGGAGGTCAGATGTGTTGGTGACTCTTTTTTTCTATATGATTAAATGGCTCCAGTGGTTTTGATTTTCATCCAACAGAATCACATTGATTGGAATTGCAGCAAATAAGATTGCACATTAAAGCCTGCACATAGGCTCTGACTACATAAATTTTCAGTTACATTATATTTGCATCTGGGGAGAGCCCACATACTATTTTTTTCCACAGTGCAGCTGCAAAGTCTTCAGAGCCCGGATGCGGTGGCTGAACATCTGTCACTCAGCACCAGCCTGTTTTAGATCTTTGAAAATGGTAAGGAACTGATTAGTAGATGCATGAAATACTTCTGTGTTTATTTGTAATTCTAGCCCTTCCTCTTCTTCTTGTTGAGCCATCACTTCGTATTAGGATTGAAATCCTAATTTTAGTTGCATTTAAAGGCAAAGCACTGATTTTAAAAGTCTAAATATGATGGGGGAAAAAAAGGTGATAGAATAGTTAGGCAAAAAGAGCATATGATAAAACCCATGAGTGCATATGAGTATTTCAAGAGCTACAAGATCCTGTGAGATAAGAACATAACAACACACTACTTTGATTATGAACAGAGAGCTAGTGAAAGACAGATGAAATATAACAGAAACCAAAGCACAAAAGGCAGGATGCTGAAGCAAGTAGGAAAAATGTTTAAAACAGCTGCTGAATGGTTCTACCCAACTTAAAGGAAAAGACCAGAAAAGTGTGTTTGTGAAAATAACTGTGTTGTAGGAATGAACCTTAGGCAGATTCAGGCAGTCACAACAGAGAGCTGCTCTGGCTTTTACTGTACCCTGCAGCATCAGAAGATACAGTTGTCATGGTTTGAGCCCAACACGACAACAAGAACCAGCCCCATGGCCTCTCACTCAGCTCCCCCCTCACACACACTGGGATGGGGAGGACAAAGCCCAACTAGAAGCTCCTGGGTCCAGACAAAGGACAAGGAGGGATCTTCACTGATTAAGGGCCCGGGCAAAACAGACTCAACTTGGGGAAAATAAGAATGTAATTCCACACTAATCACACCCCCCCAGGACTTACTGGAAACAGGATTCCAGGATTTACTGGAAACAAATTTAGAGCTCAGCAAAATGCTGAGCAAAATACCAGATGCAAGTGCAACATTAAAATGGCTTGCAATTCTCAAATTATTTTAACGTATTGTCATTGTGGCTACTAATTTGCATCTTCACTTGTTGATAGATGTTGATACTTCTTCAAATCAGTCATTACTGCTGCACATCACGTGGCCTGATGCAGGCTGATCATGTCCTACAAAGACAGACAGTCCCCTGGGCCCTCTGGTTTTATTCCACCTCCCTGCCTCCCCACCACTGTACCCAGCAGGAGGGTATTGCCATGCTGGGGGAAGAGCAGAGCAGCAGTTTACTGAGCAGCACCTTAGTGCTGCTTCACTCCCTCCTCTTATTCCTGAGTGTTTACTATATGAAAAACAGTGACAAAAGATATATTGGTCAAGAATAAGATGGACCATTTCATGTCATCAGACTTTTGCAGTGAACCTTCCCACCCCACAAGAATCTGTGACCCAGGAAGCATCAGAAGTAGTGGAGTGTTTGTATTTCACACCATTCTGTGGGATCTTCTCCTATAACTTCATTTGGTACCTCTTTGAAGACCTGCAAGCTAGTACCCCCAGCACTTTACTCTAATCTGTGCTTTGTATTATCTTACCATGTATTATCATTACCATGTATTATCATTACCATGTATTATCTGAAATTGCTTCCTTTTCAGTGCTTTGGACTTCTGCTGGTTTACATGCAGTCTGTCTAGTTCTTGTCCTGGCACTGTTTCCCACACCCCTGCCCCATGTCAGCAAAGATTTTATGGAGCTGTATCACATATACCTTGTCAGTTGTCTCTTTTCCAAGCTGAACTGTCTGTATCTATTCACATTATTCCTTGCACAGGAGCCATCTTAAAGTTTTTATCATGTTTTATATGTATTGAGTTTCATCTGCTATTTTATCATCTGTGTCATGTCATTAGGATCTTCTGGAGTTATTTATCTTTATGTCTTGCCTTTACCCTTATCTTTTTTACCCTGAGTAACTTCCTTCACTGATTACTTCTTTCAGCTTGAATCCTCAGCATTTATTCCCCTTTCTTTTTATTGATATGGGGGCATGTTCCTTTGTTTCATGCTACCTTCTTTAAGAGCTTTGGTGAGGAATCATGTCCAAATGTTTTTAGAAAGACAAATACATGCAGCAATCAGATCATCTTTGTCCATTTTCTTTGTGTCGAGCATAATGTAATAACTCTGTCAGATGGGACTTGCCTTTACAAAATCTGTGTTGATTATTCCCAAATAATTAGTATATATCCATGTCATTGTCCTCCTCATATAGGCTTATTGCTCAGTATTTCATTGTATCCAATTTGGAATCCTTTCCAAAAGTGTTGCCACAGTAGCCTGGTACTGTACTATGGAAGCAATTATAAGTTTAAGGTTGTGCATCAGTCCAACTGGTCCATATTCTGAGAGCTCTTGACTGGAGAGTATCAAGACTTGCAGTTTATTAATATTGTTATTTGTTCCCCAATCTCTTTCACTGATATTTTATTCTGAGTGAAAGCCTCCACTGTGTTTCCCAAAGAATCTACGTGTGGAAACCTCCCCAATTTCCTCCATAATCAAGGTAAATTAAAAAAAAAATTAAAATAATTCAGCTTTTTTGGTACTGCACCTAGACCAGTTAAATAATGTGTTCTCAGTGGGGCTTCTGATTATTGTGTTCACTATTTTACAGGGAACACACCACAGCTCTTATGGGTGTGAGACACAGGAACTCTACAAGCCCAGGTTTTGCAGACCAGCAATTTAAATATATATATATATATATATATGTATGTGTGTCTGCTGGCCCACCTGATGCTTTTTAATATGAATCTCTGTGCAGCAGAGGTTGAATAGAAATATTTAGGTTTACATATTAGTCAACACCAGATTCCTCAGCAGTATTATTATCTTCTCTTGCCTTTGATTGACATAAGGAGACTTATGCCAACTCAGGATATGTTCCTAACTTTAAAAATTCAGTGCAAAGGTGAATGTTAATCTGTTATTAACTTCTGTAATTAACTTATTAACTGTTATTAACTTCATATTCTCTGGTGTAACAATATATACACACCTCTAAATAGCAGTCAGACAGCAGCTGTCCAAATAATAGCCAATATGATGGTGGCTGCAAAATTAATTGGGGAACCACTGGTCTAGCAATCCATTACCAAGGCTGGATTTTATAGCTTCCTTTCTGGTTTATCTCCACAGGAAGCTCACTTAAAGACAATTTAAAGGCTAGATGCTTCCTTACACTTGTGTAGCTGAGAGTTAAAAGATGTTGAAAGGGAACTGTGGCTTAAAATGACTGAGCAATACCAAATGAGCATTTTCTATCTCTCTTTCTACAGAAAACTATGTTCAAGTGCTACTATAAAGTTGATTGAAATGGTGAAGGAGGTTTCTAATACATATTAATGGCTTCATACTATAATACCTTTTCTTGTAGCAGTAATACTTACCAAACCACTGTGAGTATCAGTCCTTTCTTCTTTCTATCATTGATCAAAAAATTGTGTTTTCTTTCTAACCTAGGGAGATGGTTGCACTATTTAGTTCTATTTATATTCCTAAGTATTCAGACTCAGTATGGCATGGAACATGACTCTTAGCAATGATACCATTTACAGGCAATAATAACAAGACAAACAGTATTCACTGGTAATTGAGGCCCTTAATTAATAACATTTTAGACATTAAGACAATCTGTTCGTTAAACATTGCAGTAAACCTTCTCAAAATTCATGCTTTACTTTCAGGTTTTACCTACAGTCATTGCTCTGCTAACAGGTTTCACCCATCTCTCAATTAAATTTGACAAATACAAACTGCTCAGCCATATAGTTAGAGAAAAACACCTATGTTTTAAAGCCTGTGGCAATCCAGGCTTTGAATTTACATCCTGGTTAGCTGGCAGCTGCATCACTAGTTAGCCTCTGTTGCATCGTGGCAGAAGTGAACCTGGCTGTTACCACCCAGGAGACTTCAAATATGACCCAAAAGGATTTACAGCATCTCCTTACCACCTGAAGCAAGGCCAACAGCAAAAACATCTTCTGGATGTGTCCTGGTTTGGCTGAAGGATGAGGAACAGCATCTCAGTGAGCATCAGCCACTGGGAACCACAGCATTTCTGGGGACCCACAGACTTCTAGTGAGCTGGGACTTCACTGTGGTGACAGATGGTGGCAGGGAGAACCTAGTGGAGAGATGACCTGAAGCAGCATTAAGTGTAGGTTTGTGTCAGGTTGTGCTGCACAGCTAAAAGCTAGGAACTGTTATGGAACACTTGGTAGCTGAAGAGGATCTTCTGGGGAAGCTGAGAGAATTGCAGTTGCTGCTCTGCCCACCTGTGCTAGCACATGTTCCAGCTAACACGATAGGGAAGTCTGGCCTTTGGCAAAGCATTCCCACTTCTGTGGGTGTTGCAGAGGTATCTGTCACACCTGTCTCCTGCTTCAGGTCACTGTAATTAGAGGATATCACCCTAGCACTGAAGACTGATAGTTGTGATTGGGCAAGTACTAGAAATCAAGCCAGAAATGGAAGTCCAGCTGAATTAAGAAATGTTTGCAGCAGAAAGGTCTGCCTCACACCTCTAAGACTGCTACTTTTCCTTGTCTTTTTCTACCAGAAACCTTTTCTAGGTAAGTAATTACAGTTTACAGTTAAGATACATCTTAACCTTTCAGGTAAGTGCCAAGTGATTTTCCATGCCTTATGACAGCTGATGCCTTTTTCGAAGTCAGGAGCAAGCAATCATGTTTAAATTAACACCTGGCCAGTGCTGGGTGGCATTCATCTCAGTTGATATGGCAGGACTGGTTTTTTCCTTTGTCTGTGGTATTCACAAAGATGGGACACTTGGCATTTAGAGCACCTTCTTGTCATGACAACACTGCAGTCTTATTTTCCCACATGAACCCAGTCATTGTGCTCTCAATTCAGGTAATTTCTGTAATGGACTGTGGGTCTTGGAAGTTTCAGCTGGAGTCTTGGTGCAGGAAAACATGACTGAAATACTACAGAGAAAAAAACCACTTTAATTTTGAGCAGAGCACCAGGACCTGACACAAACCTACACTAGAGCTTTTTTGTCTTTAAAATTATTATTCACTCAAAATAGAATTTCATGAAAGAGTTTGAATATTGTTTTCTATGGCCATCCTTATGCTGATGCTTTGGTAAAGTTTTTATTCCAACTTTTCATTTGTAGCCACCTTGAGTCAGAGCCAGACTTTGGTGCCTTTAAGTTACCAAGTTTAAATTTTCAGGTGCCTGAGTCTGAGCTGTAGTGCAAAGCATTTACAGCTCCTAGCGAATGCACAGAGGGCACATTAGGTTGGAGCTGCTTGAAAAAATTTTAATGGAAAGCAGAGAAAAGTCTATAGCTAAATGCTAAATCCTGGAATAAGTCAGAAATTTTTGGTTCCACTCCAGAACTTCAATATATGAATTGGGACTTCAAGGTATGATTCTTGAGTCATTCAAAACCCAGGACAAAAAACCCAATCCTAAGTGGTCCTGGACAGAATGGGGAGCTGCTGTTTCCCCCTTATCCACAGTAGCCCACCCCTTAATGCAGACAAGTTTGAAATCCTCAGCCTGCAGAGCAGAAGGGTGCTTCACATCAGTCACTTCCAGTATCAAAATGGAAAGAAGATAAATTAAAGGAAGCTTGATGAAGGAGCTCCACTGATCCAGCCTATTGGTAGCTGGCTGGCCATTATACAAGTAAAAATAACAGGATTTCCAGGATTCGGAATTCTCAGGAAGGCAAACAAAATGGAATTGTGTCCAATGGGTAGGGACAGACAAACAGTAATGGAAAGAGAGTGGAAAAGGCTGGTCTCTACCTGCAGAGTTTGTTTATATTAATTCCATAATTGCAAATTATTTACTGTAGCTAAACCAAATCTGGGGCAGCTATGCTCTCAGAAATTATACAATAGCAATGAAAAATGTGAATTTGGGAGAGAGAAAGCTTTGGATGTACATCCCTGCTTCTGGCATATCATGTCATTCCCTGGGAGGGAGGAGATGAAGAGCAGGCTGATTAGCACCTGTACTTCATGGTGAACTCCCAAGTTCTCCCAAGGCTTTTATTGTCTTTTCAGGCTGTCATGTAGATTTATCACAGAATGTTAGTGGTTGGAAGAGAACTTAAGAGATCATCCAGTACAACATCTCTGCTGGAGCAGGACCAAATCTAGGGCAGGTCATTCAGAAATGTATTCGGACGGGTCTCATTTGGTTCTTTTTTGCTCAGCTCTCCAGCCTGTCCAAAACTCATTGACTGGCTGCACAGCCTTCAGATGAAGCAGCCACTCCTCCCAATTTTGTGTCACCAGCAAACTTGCCGAGGATACACCCTGTCCCCTCATCCAGGTTGTTCATAAAGATGTTGAACAGGACGGGACCCAGCACTGATCCCTGGGGGCCTCCACTAGTTACAGGTCTCCAGCTGGACTCCACGGATCACCACTCCTTGGGCTCTCATTTCTTAATCCATCTCACTGTACATTCTTCTATCCCATATTTCCTGAGCTTGCTCATTAGGGTGTTATGGGAGACAGAGTCAAAAACCTTGCTAAGGTCAAGGCAGACAACATCCACTGGTCTCCCTGCATCTATCCATTCAGTGACAACATCATAGAAGGCTATCAGATTAGTCAAGCATGATTTCCCCTTGATAAATCCATGCTGATTACTCCTGACAACCTTCTTAATCTCCCATGTCCTTAGAGATGACGTCCAGAATGAGCTGCTCCATCATTTTTCTAGGAATGGAGGTGAGGCTGACTGGCCTGTAATTTCCTGGGTCTTCCTTCTTGCCCTTTTTGAAGACTGGAGTGATGCTGGCTTTCCTCCAGGCCTCAGGCATCTCTCCTGTTTGCCATGATCTTTTGAAAACGATGGAGAGTGGTAGAGCAACATCATCAGCCAGCTCTCTCAGCACTCTTGGGTGCATCTCATCAGAGCCCATGGACTTGTACACATTCAATTTTCATAAATGATCTCTGACCCACTATTCATTGACTAGTCGAGTCTTCCTTCCTTCAGGCTTCTCTCTTATATCCAGGGCCTGGGATACACAAGGGCAGGTCTTAGGAGTAAAGACTGAAGCAAAGAAGTGACACAGTAACTCTGCCTTCTCTGCATCCTCTGTTACCAGGGCTCCCACCTCACTCAGCAGTGGGCCCACATTTTCCCTATTCTTCCTTTTACTACTGGTATGTTTGAAGAAGCCCTTCTTGTTCTTTTTTACTTCCTTTGCCAGCTTTAATTCTAAGAGGGCTTTGGCCTTTCTTGTTGCCAACCTATATAACCTGACAACATTCCTGGAGTTCTCCCAAGTGACAAGTCCCTTCTTCCACAAACTGTAAATTTCTTTCTTCCACGAGGCTTTCTTCAGGAGTTCCTTGCTTATCCATGCAGGTCTCCTTCTTCCTCTACCTGATTTTTACTCAAACCAATGCACCTATCTTAGGTTTGGAGGAAGTGGTATTTAAAAACTGAGCAGCTTTCTTGGGCTCCCTTCCAGAGTCTTCGTGCATGGTATTCCTGCAAGTAGATCTTGGAAGAGTACAAAATTAGCCCTGAGGTAGACCAGGGCTGTCTTACTGCCCTGCTTCTTCCTTGTAAAATACTAAATTCCACCATGTCATGGCCACTGTCGCCAAGGCTATTCCCAACTTTCATGTCCCCAACCAGACCTTCTTTATTCATTAATACAAGGTCTAGGACTGCACCTCTCCTCGTTGGTTCCTCCACTACCTGCATCAGAAAACTAGCATTGTTTTGTATTGAATATGCCCAGCTGTGTGGGCTTTCCAACAAATATAAGGGTGACTGAAGTCACCCACTAAGTCACACCACTAAGGAGTGTGATCTAGAGGCTACTTCCATCCTTTATGTTCATTTGCTTTTTATGCTAAAATATTTACCCACCAAGGTGACTGTTTTGTAACTAAATGAAAGGTTATCTCCCTAAACTTCTTGCTTTAGGGTTTAGGAGTGATTATTCAGTGTTGGTTTCACTGTTTTGAAGGTTCTGACTTATCTGAGGATTTACTGCCAGTGGTGCTGGCAACTTGTTGCATTACTTTGGTTTTACCATGTTTGGTATTTGCACTGATTAAGTCCTAACCCATTGAGAAGTATTTATAGAAGGCTTAACTTTTGTGTCCCCTTTAAATTGATTCCTACTTATTTATTACTTTTTATAAAATACAGGAGAAACATATTAATTTACTTTTTCTTCAATACATGGTTTCAGATGAGCCACTGAGACTGAACCAATTACTTTCATATCCCTTCAGCTGACTCTGGGTGATTTAATAAGACAAACAGAAGGGTATTATCCAGTATCAATGAGTGAATGGATACTAGTTTGAAGTGTTTGGTAACTACAGGCATGGCTTTGTAAAAGCAGAGATGTTATTAATTTCAATTTTACTCAGACTACTCCTTTCCAGTATCATTTCCTGTCTCAGAATGGCCAATAAAACAGAAGTTTCAGTGCACATGAAAGTTGCTGACATATGATCTTAATTCAAATCAGATTAAAACCAAATTTTATAATGATTTCCTATGAAGCAGAAATTCCCCTGAGCCAGCAACTCTACTATGAAAATGACATCCTTGTCAGTTTGACTAAAAATAGCCATAACATTGATTTATGGGAGCAGTTGTAGGGGCTTTCAGTATCCTCCTGCCCACAGCAGATCTGTTAGTGGCATGCCAGGATGCTGACCCTGATGCTCCCAGGATCCGTAGCACAAGCCTGTTTTGGCTCTAGTGGAACTGTGCTGAATCTGAGATGCTTTGCATGAAGTATTTCAGGCTCACTGAGCTACTGGTTCCAAGCAGAAGGTATTGTCTTCACAGAATGTCTGAAACTCCTGAAGACAGTTACGAGTTGCTAAAATGTCCTGAAATGTCTTGCAATCAACTGAAACAGCACAGCTTGTAATAACTCTCAGTTGCACATCTCCCCCCTGGGCTGGCCTGATTACACTGCAGCCTTTACTTTGAAAATTAATTTTCAAAATGTGTCCCAAATGATTTCAAAGACCTCTTTTATTTTTTAGCCTAGCCTTCAAAGACACTGAAACAACAGCTCCAAGAGCTGAAGTTGCCCTTCTGGTCTCTTTAGGAGGGTGAACTGGAAGAGGTGGAAATCCACCAAGCCACGTGTTCACTGGACCATTAGAGCAGAGAATTCCTGCAACAATAAAAAAGAGCTGCTGAGCCAGCTGATCTCTCTGCTCCCAGCTATCCTCCTACTTCAACAGAGAGGAAAACCCAAGCTACCAACTACGGTCTGCCAGGTGAAGTGTCAGCACGTACTGTACTGCAATGGAAAATACTCCTGGCTTCTTAATTCAGCCTGCAGTTGACCCTCTGCATCTGCAGAGCATGGAGAACACGAGAAAGGAGAAAAGAGCACCCTAGTTTTTCAAAATGGAAATATTTGTCTTCCAGAGCAATAACCTGCATTGTGAGGAGCAGACACAGCAGGCAAACAGAAGTGGTGGAGAAGCAGGGAATTGCTCAGTCCATTCAGAAGAGATCAGCCCTGGTGCTCCTGTCAGCCAACTTTTGCAGAGGAAAACAAAAGAAAAGGCTGAAGGTGGGATTCAGACTCAGATCCAACCCTCTAGGTTTAGGTTTCAGTCATGTCAGCCTACAGTGTATGAACCAGGATCAGAGTTAAGCTACTAAAACAGAAACCTAGTGTCATATGACATGCCCCAGAACATCTGGAATATTTGTGTGTGGGCAGTGGATGTGACAAAGGGCTGGAGCCTTTGGGACAATATTTGGAATTCCAGTGGGATTTCCCATAGTTCCTAAAAAGATGCTAGGTGACCATCTAGCAGCAGGCAATGGTTTTATACCCTAAATGTTTAAGCTACCGTGATAGCCACCAGAGATCTCAATTCATTTACCCACATCTGGTGCCTTCAGAGTTGCTCTGGAATGAGTGCCTGAGACAGCTACAAGACATGGTCAGGCATCACACAGGTCTGATTAGTGTCACACAGTTCCTGGGAGGGCATCTGGAGATAAGGCAGGATGCCTCAGAGCTGCCCAAATGGCACGGGACTTCTACAAGTGAGCACTGCTTCAAACTTGGAAATAAATCACTGTTCGTGGAAGTACAGAGACATGTTCAGCTCACTGGAGTTAAAATCACATTTGCTGAACTGAACAGCTCTCCAAATGCATTACCTGTGTCCCCACTGTCTGCAGAAACTAAAGATCTTGTTTAGAAGGTTCATCTACATTTCTAGGTGTCTGGAGCTGAAATGTAGTATGACATAATATTTTAAAAATAGTAATTCTTGGCTTACATGTCAGATGCCAGCAAGACTGTGGCTTCCAGCTTTAAAAGTTCCTGGAGCTCCTATAGACTGTGCCTGTAGTCCCAGGTAGGGCTGTTTTATCCAGATACACTCAGTCCTCCTGTTTTACATATGAATATTGGATATGCCAGCTGGATGACTGCTTCTGCAAAGGCTGGCACCTGAAGGTCAGAGGTTGCAATGTGCTGTACCACAGTGCTCCAGTGTCCACAGTGAATCTGAATGTCTGCTTGTATTTAGGACCTTAAGCAGTTTTGTAATTTCTTCCTTGATGGATTTGAAGAACCAGACAAGAGATAAAACTGAGCTTCATTTTTCCCAAATTGTGTAAACCCCAGATGCTTCATTTTTAATAAAAGGTACCATCTGATGTTGGCTTCCTGTGGTCCTTTTTATTATGTGTTACTTTTCAATGCACCCTATGAGAGAATAATAATAAGCTCTGCCACACTTGCTGCACAGAACCCATTAAAAACATCATCTGTCCTTGCCCTGTGAAAATGTGCCCCCTGAGAGGTAATATGAGCATTGATTTTCAGAAAATAAAGAAGAAAACTGCCATCCAAAGAAAGTTCACAGTTCACCTTATGTAAAATGATAAATGATTTTAAAAAAGAGGAAGTCTAAATTTCAGAGGTCACGTGCCCCACTGTGGTACTTTGTGGTACTTTGGCTACCACTTTGCAAAGTTTGATGGCAACTGAAGTAACCTGACTGGTACACGTCAAACTGAAAATTCAAACGCCTATTTGAATGCTTTCTGATTTCATAAAATGGGACCCAATGTTGTCCTCCCTCATGTTCTGATCAGAAACTCAGAAACTCTCCAAAGAGTCATCTGAAAAAAATTTAGTTCAGAGCACAGGAAATTTCACCTTTTAGTGACTCTGAACTGGCCTGGGAGAATGGTCGAAGTCTGTCACTGTTTCTGTAACTGATCTGGTGAATAACACTGGGAAAAATCCTCCTCCTCCTGGTGTTGCTCTGCTCACAGCTGCAGTGAACAGCGTTGTGTTTAGTCACAAAGAGCCTTCAGAGCTGCAAGTTCAGCTCCAGGATTTTCAAATCTATTTCCAACAGAAATGACGGGGCCGGAGTCACAACAGAGTCAACCTGGCAACTTGGTACAGCAGCAAAGAAGTAAAAAGGGTGCAGGATTTTGAACTGTGGTTTTGGTCTGCTTTGTTCCATGGCAAGGACTACCATTAAAAATCTTGGAAACTCATATTAATAATGCAGGAAAGGAAGAAAATATAAACGGTTAAGGCTGTATTGATATGAGGTATTAAGGAAGGCTTTTACTTTAATGATATCCTTAATCTTTATTTTCACTGAAAAGTTTTCTAATAAAAGCTCTTGTATGACTATATTTTAGACTACTGGAAAAGACTAATTCCTTACTTTCAGGGGGAGAAGCAGCTTACACAGAATAGAGCTCCAGTTTCTGCTGCTAGATCTGCTTCCTTTGGAGTCAAGCAAGATCAGCAGTGTCAGAGAGAGCAGCAGACCTGCAGCTCTTTGCTCTGGTGAAGCCCACTGCTTGCAAGCTGCTGTGGTGCAGCCCTCACTGAAGGCAGCTCCTCAGCCACTGTGCAGATGTGGATGGATGCCACTGCTCTCCCTGTACCCACAGCACTTACTGACACTGCCGTGCTCCCTGACCTGCCTCGATGGGCTGGGCACCACTGCCTGTGACCACAGCACTTGGTAGGACCATGGTTTCTGAGTCCAGGTTGCTCTGGTGGCACTGAAAGAAGTGAGGGGCTGGTGCTAGGTTACTGCCTGTTGAAGAATGTTATTGGAAGAGCTAATAGTGCTTGGGCAAAGACTCCAGAATAGGCTCTTAATGAACTTCTTCCAGGACTGGAGGCAAAAGCAGCACATGACTGAATTCAGTTTACAAGTCTGTTAATTGACTCAATTGAGGCCAATTAGCACATTACCAACATGCCATGGCCATGTTCCTTGCAGGACCTGTAAGATTTTATTTGCCCAGCCATATAACCTGTGTTGCTGCCTCACTGCAGCTCCACATTCAAGCCTCTGCAGCTCCACATTCAAACGTGAGAATGTCTCCCTGTTTGGCAGGGACCAGGCCTGGAGAAGAGAAGGCTCTGGGGACACCATATAGCAGCCTTCCAGTGCCTGAAGGGGCTACAGGAAAGCTGGGGAGGGGCTTCTTATGAGGGTATGTAGTGATAGCACAAGGTGTAATGGCTTTAAAATGGAAGAGGGCAGATTTAGGTGAGATATAAGGAAGAAATTCTTTAGCGTGAGGATGGTGAGACACTGGAGCACATTGCCCAGATGATTTATTGATGCCCCATCTCTGGAAGTGTTCAAGGACAGGTTGGACTGGGCTTTGAGCCACTTGGTCTAATGAGAAGTGTCCCTGCCCATACAGGGAGTTTGGAACTTGATGATCTTTAAGGTCCCTTCCAACTCAAACCATTCTATGCTTCTATGATAGAGGTTAGATTTAGATTGGAGGAAAGAAAGTATTCAATGGTTGCTTTTGAGCAACCTGATCTAGTGAAAGATGTCCCTGACAATCTAATTTATCTTTAGACCTCTCTTCAACCTAAACCATTCTGTAATTCCATGCAGATACACAAAGCCCCGAGTCTCCCACCTCAGTGATGTGTGACAGGAAAGCTGGGGAGGGGCTTCTTATGAGGGTATGTAGTGATAGCACAAGGTGTAATGGCTTTAAAATGGAAGAGGGCAGATTTAGGTGAGATATAAGGAAGAAATTCTTTAGCGTGAGGATGGTGAGACACTGGAGCACATTGCCCAGATGATTTATTGATGCCCCATCTCTGGAAGTGTTCAAGGACAGGTTGGACTGGGCTTTGAGCCACTTGGTCTAATGAGAAGTGTCCCTGCCCATACAGGGAGTTTGGAACTTGATGATCTTTAAGGTCCCTTCCAACTCAAACCATTCTATGCTTCTATGATAGAGGTTAGATTTAGATTGGAGGAAAGAAAGTATTCAATGGTTGCTTTTGAGCAACCTGATCTAGTGAAAGATGTCCCTGACAATCTAATTTATCTTTAGACCTCTCTTCAACCTAAACCATTCTGTAATTCCATGCAGATACACAAAGCCCCGAGTCTCCCACCTCAGTGATGTGTGACTGATTTCAGAGAGAAACCAGGAATTCCTGAGGAATCAAATTCCCTTCTTCTCCAGAAGAACAAGCCATTATCTACCTCAAGCATTGCTGATCATCTCAGACCATCACTTGGCAGCAAATTCTGCAGTTGTTGCTATATGGTGTCCACAGAGATGCCAGAAGGCAGGCACTGGCCAACAGTTTAATACACAAGTTTTTTTAAACCAAGCACAGTCACAGCTCCTGGAATCTCCAAATATTATTAAGCCTTCCTCTGCCTATGCTGCCACAGGGATGAGATTTCAGTGGCAATGACCAGAGCATGTTTCAGTCAGGGATATTTCATCCACAGACAGAAGGCCAGCACCACATTCCTGTAAACAAATGGCAGAAAGGCAAAATAAACATCTGTGTAGATTGAGGGATAGATACAACTCAGTTCAAAAGGCTTCTCTTTGATTTGGGGGAGGGACTTCAACATCCCTGTGCATTAATAGTGCAGTAGGATTACAGATGCCTCTCTTTCTCTCCAAGTGAAAGTTGAATTCCTGTTAGAGGCTCAGAAAAAGTCCCCATCTAATAATACTCAGTAACCAAACATAGAAGCAGATTCAAGTTCCCATTTTGACTCAGACAACACAGGGATTTTGAACCCTCCAGGTGGGATTCCACCAACAAGGCAAGATGTGGTGTGTGGGCATGGCACAAGCACCCAAAATGACTGGTAACACTGTTTCAATGGGAAGGTTTGGAGGGCCAATATTTGTGGAAACATTAACAACTATAAAGAATTTCTTCCTTGGTGGGTCTGCACTGCTTGTCTTTTTTTTGTCTCAAATAAAGCCCAATGGCTCTCTTTAAAAATGGACTGCCTGTGACAGCTCTACTGAAAAACGTGACCATGCCTGGAGCCATTAATGATAGTGTGACTCTAACACCTTCAAATAAAATCAATCCAAAATAATTGAAGGCTTTCTAAAGATCTGACTCAGAGTCTTGCATTGATTCTGGTCATATCCAGCTGAGATCAGTCGAAGGAATGATGACTTACTCAATTTATATATCTATTCTCTTAATCAGCTCAAAAAAAAATTAAGGTATGTGTGCTGACAGTTACTTATGGTTGAAAATCCTGCTTTTAAATAGAAATAGTTAAAAATTGCAGCACCAACAATAAATTAAAATCTTGGCCTTACTCAATATAGATACAGATACAGAGCTATAGCTCACACACTGTGGGACTGGAACACACTTAGATCACTCATTCCTTCTCCCTCCCCAGGGTAGGTTCAGCTATACTTATGCAAGTTTAGACTTAGGACTTTTTGGGTTTTTTTTAACAGAAAATATGGGGAAGACCTTTTTCCCTTTGTCTTTACAGCCAACTTTTTGAAATGTGATCTCCTGTCTACCTTGAGTTACTTCTTTTCTAGATGAAAGAACTCCAAGCCTGCTTTTAGCTTTTCCTCATTGTGTTTTCTAAATCATGCACTTCTCTCAGCTATGCATATTTTGTTGCAATCAGGTAATGAACACTGCTCACAGGTCTGCTGGTGTATTACCAGTGTCAAATAAGAAGAACTATGTCATGTCCCTTGCACATATTATCCCTGTTTATACCTCCAAGGACACACCTCTTATCACAGCAGCACAACATTACTGCTTTGAGCTTGCCTTGTGTACCACTGTACTCCTCTGTGCCACCCTAAGATCTTCTGCCTGATGAGTTGTTCTGTATTTGTGGAATCTACAGCTTCTGCCTGAAGGTCATGCTTGGTTCTTCCTCTCAGGGAAATGTGCTCTATTTGGGTTGCACCATTTCTTCAATATGCCGTGATGAGCTGGAGTTCAGATCCTACCCTCCCACCACCCTTCCCAGTAGGGGCAGTTCCTCACCCAGATGACTCATGAGGATACTGGAGAACACAGCCCAGGTAAGACTCCTGTAGATCTCCCTTCAATTAATCCTTCCCACCTGGCAATGAAGTTTCAGTACTTACACTCCCAGAATATATTTTCCAGTATCAGTCCACCCACCTAAGAGCTGTGGTGTACTTTCCTAGTCTGCATTAGACTGTTTTGATACACATTTGATAAAATATATTTGTTGAAAGTTTTCTTCCTTTTATCATCTAAATGTTCACACAAGGTTTCCTTCATTATATGTCTTTTTAAAATTATTTTTCTGGAAATTGAGAGTGTCTAGGCTCATAATACTTTGGCTGGTGGGAGCAGGGGGCTTCCTCTTTTAAAAAGAGAGGCATTTTTGTTGTCTTTCTCCAGTCTTCTGGAAGCTTAACTCAGCTTAAGCTCCTTCAGATTTTCAAAAGTAACTGCCTGCAGTTTTAAAAGTCCTTCAGTCACTCAGACGATGTAGGGCAAATGTCCGTGTTATCTAACTTGTGTTTTTTAAGCTAGCCACCTGATTAAAATCAACCTTTTCAGTGAAGCCTGGCGTCAAAAAGACAATGAAAACTCTGACCTTCTTGCTGTCATCTGCAAATAGCTTTCCCTTTCCACTGAGCTGTAGTCTGATGCTTTCCTTGCATTTTTTCTCCTCAGCTAATTAACTTTCTAAATACCTTTCTTGTCATTCTTTGCTTAGGTTTTGCATTTTCTCCCTTTATCTTATGCTCATCTATTAATGTTTTGCTTAAGTTCCTCTTCTTTGGCAGGTGAGTGAATGGGAGGAAGAAAGGGATGCTTTTTTTTGTGGTCAGAGAACAAAGTATATTTATGGAGGTATGGATACATGTGGGATGTATCACACGTGGAATGTATTACACGTGGGATGAGGGGTGGATACATGTATACATGTGGATGGTGTAGACAGGCACATGCTCTCCTGGCCATGTCTGTTCCGAGCTGGCCAGGCACAAATCAGCTCTGAGACAGAAGTCATGCAGTGTCCTGCAGAATCCATGTCAGCAAGACTAGACTGAATGTCTCAGGGTAAAACTGTACACATCTGGAGTGGATCTGGCTCCTTCCTAGATAGCTCAGAGAGTCACAGCTCAGGCTACACTGAGGTCTTCCCACTGTGTGTAAAGACTAAGTGGTGTCCTTTGAAGCAGTGCAGGAGCTCATCATTACCAGTCCCCGTCTTGCCTGCATGGGTAAACTGGCACATGGAACCAAACCTCATGCATTTCTCCACAGCAAAAGACATGGCCTCCTGGAATCCTATTCTGCAAGGGTGGGCTCCTAATAAGCTTCACATTGCCTGAACAGCAAAGGTGCAGCCCTCACATAAATGAATAGAAGCAATATTGTTCCTATTCATGATAATCCAGTTAACTTTTGTTGATGCCATGCCCCCATATCAAAGTCTTTTCAATGAAGAGGAAAACAGATGGAAGGAAAGCTTCCATTTTGAGGCCTGTTTCTTCTCTCTTTGTTTCAACATGCATCATCACAAGACAATAGTTGCCAAGTTAAACAATCATTCCTTCTATTTGTTCATCTGAGCGTAAAGACACATTTCTGTGGTCTTATACAGCTATTTAATTATTTTGAATAAACACAATAAGAGTGACAGTAACTGCAAAGAAGTCAGTCAAAGCATGTAATTTCCATCCTTTTCATTGCTGAACTAATAGTGCATTGGGGCAGGGTCTAGCAGATGAACCAGATAAGTTTCAGGCTTATTTTGATCTCAGAAATTTCCTCCCCAACACTCCATCACTCTTTCATTTACTGTACTGGTATGTACACATAATTTAAGTCTTGAGTTGTAGCACAAAGGATACAGGCAAATAGACTATGAGGCGTTTCATATTTATCAGTGAGTAAGGACCTAAGATATCCCAGTTACACAGTGTCTCGCCAGCCCTGTCCCCCTTTCATCTCTACCACAGAATATGCACTCTCTGACTTTATCATACTGAAACAGACCTGCTCAGACAGAGACTGGTGTCACCTGAGGAAAAGGACCTGACAAAGGAATCCTCATGGATTCTGCAGAGGTACACATAAACACTTCTCATCCATGTGAATTATCCACACTATTCAAATAATGCTGACTGGAAGGCCAATCTGTAAATGGTGCCTCTCCTGTGATACAATACAGGTCAGAATAGGTGTCCTGGGAATCCCCTGTGGCCTAAATTCAGGAAAAAAATCTCCATATCACCCTCTGCTGAGATTCTGTACTGCCATGAAGTTTGAGTCACCATGTCCATATTTACATTTTTACATTTTACATAGGGCAATTATTACAGATAGAATTACAAAGTCATAGAACGTATAAAGCCCTCTGTTGTGGTTTGGGCCCAACAACAAAGAACCAGCCCC
>NW_009952797.1:263918-328771 GCF_000747805.2 Chaetura pelagica
GGCCCCAATCCCTTGGTTCCCGGTTTCTCTCCCTCCTTCCCCCCAGCGGCACAGGGGGACAGGGGATGGGGTTTAGAGTCACTTCACAGCCTGGGGGTTCCTGCTGCTCCTGCCTCCTCAGCAAGAAGGATTCCTGACAGTCCTGCCCTGCTTCCCCACGGGGTCCCTCCCATGGCACAGAGGCCTCCACCAACCTCTCCTTCCTGAGCCCTTCCCACCAGGCCCGGAGCTGCTCCAGCCTGGGCTTCCCACAGAGTCACGGGGGCTTCGGGAACAGCCACCTCCCCTGGCCCGGGGGCTTCCACAGCTGAGCAAGCAGAGCCCACTGGCAGCAAATCCTCTGGTCACAACATCCAAGTCCAGGGGCCAAGTTCCCCCCTCCTGGCGCCTTCAGGGAATGTCCCACCACGTTCCTCCATGAGTGCAGGGGCACAGCTGCCATCTCGCCATGGGCTGCAGGGAAACTGCTGCCAATTTTGCCAATGAATATTACCAAGGAATGTGCTTACCATGCTATTTGTCAGAGAGCCATTACTGAAGCCCTGTGAGAAGGAAACTCTGTCAAGTGATAAATTCCTATCTAAAAATGGGATTTTAAAGTAGACTACATGGAGATTTTTGTACCTCTATAAGTATTCCTAATCTAGAGAAGAAACAAAATACAGTATGTTGTGTGTTCTTTTCCCTGACCATACATAACTTTCTTATTCATCCTAAGTTTTGGAAAAATAAAACATTTATAACTTTTTAAAATATTTAAAATGCTTCTAGGTGTTGAGTGTGAAACCACTACGTTGATTTATATATCCAAAAGGCCATTCCTTGTGCAACCTATGTATACTGGAGATCCTTTGAAGTACCTCAAATTGGCTCTCACAAATTGAGACAATATTTTTGTAAGTTTTGAGTATATATACATCTAGCCATTAAGAAAAAGTAGATGGATGCTCTGAGGAAAGATCTTTGGCCTGATCTTGCAAAACCCTCCACGCACAAATAATTTTAATTCTTCCTACCACATAGGTGTTACTTGGATCAGGGTCTCAGTGGTGTACAAGCTAATTCAAAGACCTTTTTTTTTTTCTTTTCCAATACAGAGAACAAGTGTTATTATGGAATCACTGATGAGCACTCAGATAGGAAGCAGTGACTCATTTGCACTTAGCATGATCACACTTGACCTGTACAGCTAAACAAAACAACACAATTCAACCTAACAGTGTTTGAGTTCAAGCATAATTTTCCTGACCACATTATCTGAAAAATGTCTTATCCATGACAGAATGAATCATCCAAAAGGAAAAAAAAAGACTTCACAAATAAAAATAATTAAATACAATCTACTTATGTAGGAAGAAGTAAACGGCAAAATCTTTCTTTGGAGCTTTAAGGAGGTTAGTGATGCAATGAGCTAGTGCTTGAATGAGTATTAAGGCTTAGTCCTGGAAAGACTTATCCCACAGCCACTTGCCAGCATAAGATGTAAGCCTCTGGAAGTCAACAGACATGCCTATGCACGTGGAGATAAGCCCCTGTACATGACTGTTGGGAGAAAAAGATGGTTTGTTGTGAGGTCATCTGCCTGAGACTCCAAAGTCAGGATTCACTTCCCAGCTTTGTTGTCAATTTGCTGGTTACTTTTCCTCAGTACCAAAGCTGTAAAGTCAGAGTAGTGGAACTTCCCTAATATATGGGATTGTTGTGTTGAAACAAATAAAGACTGTTGGGTAGTTATGTACAGAGGTAAATACTAAAATGCCCTTTGAAAGCAACTGACAGAGGAATCTAGTAATCAGAAAGGCTTAGGGAGAAACCTGAGCAAATATTTTGTAAAAATTAAGTATTAGTAAGGTTAAGAAAGACACTTTGCATAGCAGGTTGCATACTGAGCTCTTTCTTATTTATTTTGAGAGTGGTTTTTGTTTGTTTGTTTGTTTGATCTTGGCCACCAACAGGAAACATTTCTGTGGTCATTACTTGAGTTCCCACTACACTGATGACCCATGCAAGTTGTTAGCCATCTGTGAATGTGCAACACTGAGTATTTTACAAACTTCATTAATCTTCTCTGTCAAGTCATTCATGTCAAAGAGACAGCATAGATTTACATGCATGCAATTAATGTAATTATAAATGGGGGAGTAAGAGAAGGAAAAAACAGCAAGCAAAGTAAATTAATTCTGCAGAACTCCAGGGAACTAAACAGTAACCTTTAATTGCTTGTACAGGGGTATGTGAAGCTTCCTTTTTCAAAAGAACATGAACACAAAAGTTTATGAAAGGGTAGGAGGGCATGACAGACTCCAGAGGAAAGTAATGGACTCCAAAGCAGTTTCCCAATTAGAGCACCAAAATAAAAGCTCTCTTAGCTTTGAAGGAATGTAGAAAGCAGAGGACAATAGAATTCTCTGCTATGTCTCAAATACAGCTTCTGTCACCAACAAATTTGAATTTTAGACCTAATTAACATGCTGTATCAGACACTGCCTTTGTTATTTTCCTGGTGTTTACCCAGTGAAATATAGGGGATGGCTCCAGCACAAACAGCAAATGCTTCTCGGGAGGAATTCCTGTAAGAATAGAGACAAAAGCAGCCCCCAAATGCCCTTTCTTTAGCTATTGGTGTATAGAAGAATTTTCTGAGTAGCAAAAGGCAAGGATGTAGCATGTTACACTCAATAGCCAACTCCTTATAATGGACTAATGCCCTGTTGCTGTAGCTAGGTGAAATTTTAGAACTAGTGCCAACCTAACTTTGGATGGAGAGGGGCTTTAACTTGATAATTTGTCTGAACACAAATTCTTCAGACTTCTAAGGTTTTAATGACCTTGTGAGGAAAGCTTAATGTAGCATCAAGCATCACTTGGCTTTTGAACTAGAGTGTTTGGCTGAAGAAAGAGATGCTCATTATAAATAGAAACACGGTTGCCTGCAGAGTCCTGGATGTCTTTCCTCAGCAACTAAAAACAGTTGTCCTGTAAGATGTAGTCCCTGGAGCTATTGTGTTATACCCTTATCTAGGCATCAGTCATCCCACAAGAAGAGATCAGAAGGACACTGCAGAGAGAGAAGATCCATGTGTGCTTTGAGACTCATGTGGTATTAACTGATTAAGATGCATCCTCCATCAGAGAAGGGTTTGTTTACAAGTGAATGGCTCGACCTCCTTGAGTTGTGCTTACATTGTGATTTTTGCCTGTTTCACTCTTTTCCAAACTCTTTGTACCCCTTTCTTTTCAACAGGGAATTTTGGAGAATTTCTCCAAAGAAATAGTCTGTACAAGGAAAGAGTTCTGGTTTGCTCAGTGACACCCATCATACAAGGCAGTGAAAAAAGCTCTAATTAGAAACAGTGGAAGCTTTACTATTTGTCATACTTAAAGGACATATAAACCACAGGAGCAGATCTGAAATAATGAACCATACTACTGCAACATGGAAATGAATTAGAAAATACAGTAGGAATTTTTCATCAATAAAGTTTATGATTTTCTGCTCAGAACACTAATCACCTCTGACTTTCAGTTCAATTAAAAAAAAATCATCAAATCCATGTGACAGAGATAGAATTTCTCATGGAACTCAGAAGTAACAAAAGTAATTAAAAAATCTTAAGATCTTTACACAAGTGCTTGTTATAGCTGAATTTCTCTACATTATTAATAAAAAGAAAAAAGCAAACCCAAACAAACAAAAAACCCACCCCCCAAAAAAAAAACTTTCTAGAAAAATGTTGTGTTTCCCTTGAAATTCCACTCCCTAAAACTTCTGTGTGACATTCAGGTCACAATTTGAGGTTAGTTTTTAAGGCCAAATATTTCATTCAGCTTTAGAATGTCACCAGAGATGCCTGCAGATGTCTCCACTGTAAGATGGTGATAAATGACTCCACTGGAGAAAAATAAAAATATATTCAGATACATACCTGCATCAAAAACTCTATATGTATTCCTAATGTACATGCAGTAGAAACATCCAAGCACCCTCGTAGCACTGCCATATTCCACTGCTGTGAAGAAACACAGAATATAGAAAAAAAAATGCAGCTTGAGTAATACAATCCAGACCCCCAATCATATTCATAATTAATAATTATATTTTTACCTTCTCATTATTTTGTTATAGAGATCATTATAGTGATGGATAACGACAATATTTTATGAATTATTAATTGTAAAACCAACTAAATAAATACTCTAGATGCAAATTTGAAAAATAAATTCATAAAATAAATAAAACCACCTAGATTAACCAGCAATTTATGTAACAAAAAAAGCACTGGGAATCACAGGGACTAATTCTGAAATAAACAAGCCACAAGAATAACTTTCCCTGTACAAATGTCATTGCTCCAAGGCTCAATAATTTTGCTAATGCAGATTAATCATCTTGACATTGGTCAATTTTCTCTGGGATAAGCTGGTTGTAAAGAGACTAATTGCATGCTTTTTAAAAGGTAGTAGAAATATCTCTATTCTCTGCAAGATGCATTGAACCAAACTCTAAAAGTCAAAACTGGCCTAGGGTATTTGGTGAGACCAATAGTGATCTTGAAAATTGGAAAACTATAACAAAACAAAAAGGGCTAAAAAAATGGTGTGGGATGCAATAGGGTCAATTCCAAAGTACTTCACCTGGGCTGAAGGGTGAACAGAAAAGCAGAAATTCTACAAACAAAGCTCTGATGATGGTAGGGATCCCAATGACTGATGTCAAATCATCAATCAAATGTTAAATCATCACAGACTGAGCATCTCTGGCCCTGTTTTATTTCAGGAGTTGAGCTGTCCATGCTACAGCACAATGAGTCCACCTTCACAACTGCTGTTATTTCAGTTACTGTCCAATTTGCATCATATCCTAGCAATGTATGTGCACAGAGCACATGCAGAAGAAGCCCACCCTGCACATCCCACATGTGTCTAGTGGAATTTCTAAAGGAAATTTGGATGTTTGCTGCAGAACTTTCACTGGAGTCTTCTCTGGTTCATACAACACCTTTCTGCTTCATACATACCTCACATAAGCCTACCTCTCATACCTTATTTAGAAAAGGAAAATATGGGTTTGTACTGTTATTTCAAAGAAAATTCTCTCTAGGAACTATGGTCAATTTTAACAAAAATGCTGTAAAAATAATTTCAGGTGTTTTCTAGCTGTGGATTCTATGCACCCATTTCTTTGGGCACATATTTTAAACATCCTTCCTAGTTCAGAAGTATTATTTTCCTTCACTGTTGCTGTGTGAAGTATTAAACTGATAGAGAAAATCAGCTTCAGGGCCATTCTTGCAAATACAAAAAAGAAAGCTAAATACTTAAAAATGCATAAACAAGTTTTAAAAAAATGAATGCTATTTCTGCAGTCTCAGACAAAAGCTTTATCTATGCAAAAGACTTCAGTATTCAGATTTTGAAGTATTTAAAGTGGACAAATGTTCTGGTTTTTTCAAAGAAGTTATTTATTTCCTTGTTTTTATCAGCTTACAGAAAAGCTACAGCTATACATCTGTCTCTGATTTTTTTATTATTATTTTTTTTTCCAAGCAGATGTACAGCAGGAAGTCCTAATATGCATCCTCCAGATAAGTGCTCTTTGCTCTTCTTTTTAGATCCTCCTTTTACTGCTCTGCAAGTGTTGTCAGTTGGGCTCTACCTTCATCTTCTCCTTTTCTATACCTCCCATTATCAACGTTTTGCATGTTTCAGTCAAATACTTCAGTCATTTCTATGGTAGCTTGTGGAGAAAAAACAAATCATCACATGTTTATTACAAAACAAGGTCTTCATACAGTAGGAAAGAGCTATCACTTCAATTCTCAGTGCACATTCTTGTTTGGCCTTCTGGTTATTCTCTTCTGACCTTCTCTAACATTTTGCAGGGATTTAGAATTAAGAAGGTTATTTTTTAATCTAGAACTGATAAATAAATGTTGCATGTGTCAGGTGATAACGGAGAGTAAAAAATATCTTCAGTAGGTAATTAGCAAGTAATTAGCTTTTTGATTTCTTGGTCACACTGAAGAGAGGAAAAACAAAACACTTGGATAATACAAAACTTTTCAATTTTTATGTGAGTTAAAATGAAATATTTCATTAATAACGCAGAGTGGTCAGTCATTTAGCTGTAAGAAAATGCTTGCAGGCAGCACAAGCTGTTGACATGATGCCAAGGCCTGGATTAATATTAATGCCTAGAAGGATGACTACTTGTGTTACTGAATGATGCCATTTCCTGAGGCACACAAATATTCTTTGAAGAGAAAATTTCCAGGTGAAGCAAGAAGCCCCAACAGCACTTATTGCAGGACAACCAGAGATAACAGTGACAGCTGAAAGGTCCAGCAAACCCCAGTCAGGAATCTTAAAGGCAACAAAGCTGAGAGCAGCAGCTGTGAGCAGTGGTACCAGAGAAAGCCAGCAGAAGCAGATGCTTTGGAGGACACAGAAGAATCCAGCTGAGTAAGAACTAGGTGGAGTATTGAAAGCACAAATGCACCATCTATTACCCACTCTGCCTCTGAAAAGTCATCTGCTGTCAAAAGTTAAGATGGAGCCCTCTGCCTCTAGTAAATGGAATTGATGAGCAGCACACAGTTTTTACAAATACCGAGTTTTCAATGGCATAGAGCAAAGGACCCCAATCTTCATAGACTGGTGGGAAGTGATGCAGAGGAATAAGTGCACTGCAACTGCAGGCAACAGTGTCTTCTATGTTCTTTGACGCTGTAAAGAAATGTGTCCTGCCCATGGCTGCCCACAGCAGAGAGGATGTCTCAGCAATGTTTATCTTCTCACAGATGGAGATCAGAATGTTGGTGTAGCTGTCTCTCTTCTAGTGAATTGCTCTGATTCAAACTTTCCTGCTTTGGCAGGCGTGCTCTCAGAAAAGATGGGGTCTACAAAGTACCATGGCATGCTGTAGTGGGTGACTGTGCTGTCTGTCTGCAGTTGATGTGACTGCATAAAGATCAAAGCCTCAACTCCATCTCATCCCACTTCTCTCAGCCTTTCAACTCCTTAGCTTTTCCAGACAGAGGCAACTTCAGTAGTTCATTTTGAAGTAGCAATGGTCTGTTTTGAAAAGGATATTGAACCTTCTCTTTGCCATGTTGCTGGCTGAATTAGGGACAAAAAAGATCAGGCAAAAACAGAGGTGCACCACGGGACCTTTCAAAGGGTGCTGTGGAGTTGAGAGGAACGTGGTTGCCAGGGGAATGATGATCAAAGAGTCTTTGTTCCAGGTAGAACAATGGGTCCTTTAAGCCCACAACACTAATTAATTCTATTCTTTCCCACTTGCATGAAAGAAGTGTTTATCCAGAAGCAATTTCATTTCTCCTTATCTATCAGCGTGGGTAGCTGTCAATGTGTACAGCAGGATTTGGAAATGTCCAACAGTTTCCAGGTGCCCTGCACAATCAGCCCTGGCCTGGTGGGCACGGGGTAGAAGGAGGAACCCCCACAAATGCTGGAGCAGTGCTTGTGCTGGACAGACTTGTACATTTGATAGACAGTACGTTTCAATTGATGGATTTTGTGAAATAACAAAAACAAAGGCATGGAAGTAACTTGTACCCCCAGTACCCACTGATCCTTTAGTTTTGACTCCAGGAGATTCAGAATATTACAGACTTAAATTCATCAGGAGACTATGGGGAGGATTCATTTAAATTAACAAATTAATGGATTTTCTATCCATATTAATCTCTCTACTCATCCAGAAGAACAGATTTCTAATAATTACTGTATTTTTCAGTGCACATAAGAGTACTGCAATCACACAATAACAGCACAGTTTGATTATCTGAAAACACAAATTTTGTTTAAAAATTAATCATTATTACTAGGGGAAAAGTATAAAAAACCCCACACAGTTATTAAGTAAAAAGTATTGCTTACCTCATCAGGAAAGGTACAGCTACCATTGACTTATGTATGTGAACAAATTGTCCCAGCTACTGCTGCAGGTTTTGGTAAAAGAAAGACTTGTCATTTCCACTGCCAACATGGGTGCATTTCTCCTCAATCTAAGGGCTTGGCTGTTCCTCTTCTGCCAGGGCTTTGGTTTAGATTTGTTTTGAATCATTGCACTTGGCTGCTTTATAAAGCTACCTGGCTTTCCCAAAGCAGCTCGGCAGCTCTGCTTGTCAGGTCACAGGTGGAAAGGAAGGCAAAAATAATTACTGAGGATAGAACTACACTTATAAGATAGGATTCATCTGACTTCATTAGAGCATCTATGTGTTGACCAGTGACCCCCAGCTTCTCCTGTAGTCAAAGGAAAAAATAAAAGAACTCCTCTAAAATAGCAAGTTAATAATGCCACTATTTTAGATACTAAAATGCCTCTTCTTCATCATCAGCTACAAGGGGAATGAGCTGTCTGACTAGTTCAGATGGAGACTATCTGTAGTGCCAAAGCATAAAAATTGCTATGATCCTTGATGGTTACACATGCCCATGATGAATCTAATTTTCTCTAGCTTATAGGGAAAAGTGTTTATTCCTGTGTTATAAAGTACAGACTAGTCTTTTATGATGACACAGCTGATCTCTGCAGAGGTATCTGCTACTGGCAGAACTAAAGATCACACAGAACTTTTGAGGGATGCATTGTTCTATAGGACAAATACACTGGGAGCCTTTTTTAAAAAGAGATAGGGAGGAAACTGAGGCCTTCAGGTCTTTTTGCTGAATAAAATTTTTTGTTTAACTTGTTCACAAATTCAAATTAAAGGCAATTTTTTAGTGCAGTAGAACAACTTTACTGTTACTTTCAGCAGTCTGAAGCTTCATGTTAGGAGAGACACTTATTTCATTATTAGAGAGAGATGATTCTCATGGAAAAACAAATTGCTGAAACTCCCATCCAGCCATCTACTTCACTGCCAATCTGTTACCCAAGAAGGTCAACAGCTCTGTTTGTACAGGACAGAGAAATAGTAGTGATGGTATACTCTAGCTTTTACCTAGGTTGACACAAAAATAAGACCCTTCTATCACTGTGTATCAAATAAATAGCTCACAATCATGACTCTGAACTGAGGTAGTTGTCATTGTCTTCTGAATAAAACCATGCCAGTCAGTGTCCCAAACAACTTTATCTGTAGGAATTTCAATGAAGCTCAAACAAACCTACTGGGAAACCCAAGGAGGAGATCCTACTTCAGATATATTGTAAACATCCATAGGATACATTAAAATCTGAAACAAGCCACCTTTTCCCTCTAAAAAGAAATCAGAACCAGAGCAGATGTTCCATGGGAAGAACTGTGAGAAGTCACATTGAAGTTTCATCTAGCCCAATATCAAGTACATAGCAAAGAGTCTAAGGAAAGAATAACAAAATATTTTTAGTTTATAAGGACAGAATAAACATTTTTCCCAGAATAGTCACACTATCCCCAGTTATTTGTGGCTTGGGAACACTCTGAAGCAGAGCTAATCACAATGGACTCTTCCACTCAGAATTTATCAGGCTGATCTTTAAATCCACCCAAATTTAAGAATCCAGTGCTCTGAGGGAGGAAGTTCTTAGCACTTTGGGCATCATGAAATATTAAAAAGGTGAATTTTTTGCCTGTTTTGATTTCAAATATTCTCCCTTAAGATACCCTGAAAGCTATCTGAATTAATAAGATACTATGTAGAAGGAAGAAGGACCTTTATTCTAGCACGAATGAACTTTCTTCTAACAGCAACTTCCTCCTAAAAAAGAAATATTCCTTTCTTTCCTTTTTGGATACTTTCAAGCCACCCAATCCATGTCATATTGTTGAAGTAGATAGAAGCAATTTCTGGGAGAACTTTTCAGTGTTCTCCAATCTAAACATATGTGTCTTTCTCAGACATTTGTCATTGTAATTATAAGGCAAATTACTTTTTTTCGTGTTGGTATTTTAGGGAACTGCACACACATCCCAGTTGTGTGCAGCTTTGGGAACCTCACAAAATAACTGTATTTTACATCTTTTGTTTTTAAGGTTTAATTACCTTTCAGTTGCTGACATCGTTCTCTTCATTAAGTTTCACAAATTCAGGAAAGTTTGTCTCTTTCATTAGAATTGTCCAAAAAAGCTCTCTTCAGTGCTCCACAGTCATAGACCTATAAATCACAGCTTCAAATAGTCTTCCAGAATTCATATTTACCTACACAAAACCATGTGCAGAAAGAATTAACAATGGAAGGCTCAGCATACCTCAGCACACACACATGCACATGAATTCAAATCCATAGGGCATTTTTCCCTCCTATGGGTACTGCACGTGCACCCTCTTGATTGCATTTGGAAAGTTTTAAAGATCTCATGTGAAACCCTGTTTTCATTTAAATCAGTGACAAAAATCTTCCTAATTAACAGGATCAGACCTGGAATTACACCTCCTACTTTTATTAGTTTCATGTACAATTACTTGATGGAAGGTAAGGAAAAATGACACTTAAATTCTACCAATATTGAGCCAGAAACCTTGATATTAGACTATCTTCCTTCTTCAACATGGCTTAGACCAAGGAAACGTAGTTTTCTTCTGCAAAAATTCTCCCAGATGCTCCTGATCTTCTCTAAACTTCTACTTGTTCCATAATCCTTGCTCAGCCAGTGACATCTCCAATGATCTGTCACATGTTCATCCAATCAAAAAGAAAAAAAACCCAACAATCAACATAGCTTTGGTCAGAATGAGTCTGATTTCAAATGCTGTGGCTTCATTATCTACCACAAAGTATTCCCAGAAAATCACACAGTAAAAAAAGTGGAGGAAATGCCACAAAAATCTTGTCAGGTAATAAGAAGTAAATTCATGAGGCACAAACTACTCGCTGAAAGGAACACAAAGAGGAAAATTGTGGCTTTGCCACTGACTTAATGGGAACACAACCAAAACATGTAAATGTTTTGCTCTTGACTTACAGGATTGAATCTAGTTATGAAAAGCTTCTAACTAGAAATGGAACTTGGCTGTTTTTTAGCCAAGTCAAACATTAGTTTTATTCTAAGCCATTGCTCTTCTTAAGCAGTGAATTAACACAGTCCTATCATTGCAAAGTAGTGGATTCTGCTACAATAGACTGTATATAACTGATGTCACTTGCCTAAATTGATCAGATTAATGTACTGGTGCTTTGAGATAGGAAAGGTCTCTGCACAATGATCACTGGAATTGTCAGTCAGAAGCAGAGTGATTAATTTCCTGTGACCTCAGTATCCAGCAGCCTTGTGTGTCTACCTCTCTGTAGAAGTGATGTAGAAGAACATTCAGGCCTCAGTCATAAAGTTGTGTTCTTCTCCCTATTCTGAAATTTTGCAGCTAGTTCAGGGTCCCTGGCATATGATTCTTTCCATAAAGCAGCAGTACCCCAAGTAATTGTATACAGACCTAATAGGAACATGGAGCAGGATCAGCTAGGAGCTCCAGATCCTCTTAAGAGCAGGAGTCATTTGGCTAGTAGGATTAATGTACATAATTCCAATGTCAATTCCCTAGTATTTCTTCTCCTTTCTCCCTCCCCTAGAAGTATTAAGCCTTGAAAAATGAAGTGTCATCTACTGAGTATAAAATGGGGGAAAGGGGAGACTATTCAAGGAGTTAGTAGGTCTCCCTGGGAAACAGTCCTCAGGGAGAAGGACAGAGCTGGCAGATCTTTAAGGATGCTTTCCATAGAGAACAAAAGATCTTAATCCCCAGGAGTAAGAAATTAAGTAAGGAAGGGAAGAGACCAGCAGCACAAGCAGGGACTGGTGTCTTGATAAGAGTAGAGGGACACTGCCTGGTCATGCAGGTAGGTATGGGGTCAGGAAGGCCCAGCTGCAGCTGGAGCTAACCTTGGCAAGGGATGCAAAGAGTATCAGAAAGGGCTTCTACAGGTATGTCAATTAGAAAAGGAAAGTTAAAGAATGTATCCCCCCCTAATGAGCAAGCATAGCAAACTGGTAATAACAGATGAGGAGAAAGTTGTGGTTCTCAAGAACATTTTTGCCTCAGTCTTCCCTGGCTGCCTTTCTCCTCACGCCTCCCAACTTAGAGGATCTCAAGATGGGGACCAGGGGGAGGCAGACCCTCCCACTGTAGGTGAAAACAAGGTTCTGGATCACTTGAGGAACCAGAACATAAATAAGTCTATGGGACCTGATGAGATGCATCCCAGATTCCTGAAGGAATTTGGCTGATGTAGTTGCCAAGCCACTCTCCATGATATTTGAAGAATCGTGGCAGTCAGGTAAAGTTCCTGGTGACTGGAAAAAGGGAAATATGACACCTCTTTTTAAAAAGGGTAGAAACCAACCTGCCAGCCTCCTCTCTGTGCCTGGGAAGGTCATGGAACAGATCCTCCCAGAAGCTCTGACAAAGCACATGGAGGACAAGGAGGTGATTCAAGATAGCCAGCACAGCTTTACTAAGGGAAAGTCCTGCCTAAGATGTTGATGAGGGACCTGGACAAGCCAGATAAGTGGGCCTGTGTGAACATCATGAGGTTCAACGTGGCCAAGTGCAAGGTCCTGCATCTGGGTAGGGGCAATCCTCACTATCAATATAGGCTGGGGGATGATGTTACAGAGACCAGCCCTGCAAAAAGAGACTCTGTGGTACTAGTGCACAAACAGCTGGACAACGTGCACTCACAGCCCAGAGGACCAGTCACATCCTGGACTGCATCAAAAGAAGTGTGGCCAGCAGGATAAGGGAGGTGATTCTGTCCCTTTTCTCTGCTCTTGTGACACCCCACCTGGAGCACAGTGTCAAGCTCTGGAGTCCTGAACACAGGAGGGACATGGAACTGTTGGAACAAGTCCAGAGAAGGTCCACAAAAATTATTTTAGGGCTGGAGCTCTATCAGCCATTTATTGTTTCTATATAATGAATAAACGGATATTTTTTGCCCCCAGATTCATGCTACCTTTGAATTATTCTACAAACTTTTACATGCCATCACCTGCAAAAACAAGGGATCTCAGGAGTTTTAGTCTATTATACAGCTCTCAGCATAAAGAAGAGGGAGAAATTGTGGTGGGTAGTTTCAGGCATTTCAAATAATAATGATCTCCTTTAACTCTGTGGGCAGTTATATTAAAGGGAGCTGCAACTGAGCTATTCTTCTAAACTTCTGATATAGCCAGCAGAAAAAACCCACATTCTTATGTGTGATCCAGATAACCAATTTTAGACATCTGCCTTCAGATGAGATTAATGTCATCCCAAAAATGTCTCTTTATCTCTGTCAGTTTCAGTGGGAGTCTAGACAAGCAGCCCAGATACAGGGATCTATACTGAACAGCCTAACAGTGATTTGACTTTCATATTTTCTTCTTCACCCAATTATAAAAGACAACTTCACAGAGGACAATGGAGAGAAACAACCTGAATCTGATCTCTGCTAAAATATTTGGAAAGGTTGCAGCCTGGGAAATCTTGGCTACAAAAAAGTCTAGAAAGAGAAGCTGCTGAAAGAAGATCATAGGACTGACAGGAAAATTTGGGTTTAAATGGTTCTTGGGATGTCACCTAGTTCAAAATCCTGCCCAAAGCACAGTCAGCTAGATCAGACCAGGTTGCTCAGGGCTTTACACGACTGGGTCTTAAAATACTCCAAGGATGGACACTGCTCAGCCTCTCTGGGTAATCTGCTCCACTGCCTGACTGAACATTTCTCTATTGTTGTTTCAGCTTGTCCCCATTGTGACCCTCCTGCTCTGCACCACTGTGGGGAGCCTAGTGCTCTCTCCTTGACAATAGGGGGGTCTGGAGGAGCTGTTAGGTGTCCCCAAAACCATCTCTTCTCCATGTTGAACAATATCAGCTCCCCCAGCCTGTCTTCATGTGGCAAGAAATCCAGTCCCATCACCTTTCAGGCCCTTCACTAAGCTTCTTCTAATTCATCCCTGTTTTTCCTCTTTTGGGTGACTAAATTAGACACAGTATCTAGATGTGGTCTTTGCATTTGTTCTTGTTGAATTTCATGAGGTTTCTGTTGGTGCTTTCCTCCAACTTATCTAGTCCTTCAGGATGGCAGCCCTACCCTTCACCATATCAACTGTTCCCCCAACTTTGTGCCATCTGTAAATTTGACTAGAACACAATCTAACACCTCTGCCAAATCACTGGTAAAGATGTCAAACAGGACCAGCCCAGGACAGACCTCTGTAGTACTCATCACAGGCATCCATGCAGGGCACAACCACTGATAATCCAAACAGCTTTTACCCATTTAGCTGCCAACATATCCAGACCATCAAGTCCTAACCTGGATACAGATGACAACTGCTCCTTTACGTTCTTAGCTACAGGGACGTCATCTGATTGACCACCAAGGAGTAGCCTCCTCCTAGAGTCCCATTTAGATGTTAATTCTACCATCAGAACCTTTTCTCAGTCCTTCCCCATGGGAGATGAGAAGATTGTGTGGGACTAGTCCCTTGGTGAGTTTGCCTGGGACTATGTAATTGTTTGCTCTATATGGAAGAGGAGATTTATTTAATTTACCTTCCATGGACATACACAGTCTTGCTTCCAAATCTGCTCTGCATACCAAATGAGTTGCCAAGGCTTCCTCTCCAGGATTGAAGACAGGTTCAGCACTCTTAGGTCCAAGACAGGATGCGGCCTTTGGGAAGGTCTGGAAAAATCCTTCACAGGCTTTCTGCCTTTATAAATTGTCCTGGAAGCTGGAATACTTAAAGTCAGTACTCAACTTGTCAGTAAATATCTCTGCTGTTTACAGTTGGCTTCAGTGAAGACAAGAGGCCTTCTGGTGCCTGATCTCCTTATCTTTCCTAAGATCTCCTGATCTTTCCTAAGAAAGAAAAGGAGATATTGTTAGAGAAGGTCATACCTTGTCTAAAACTAATGACTGTCTGCATCTTCACTGTTCTTGTCAAGAAAAGATGGTAAAAATTAGTTTTGGCCTGGAGAACTGTGAGGCAACAAAAGCTTTACAGTTATTTCACACAGTATCCCCCAGCATCCTGCTAGTTGGCAGGGAGTTATCATTGTCTTCTGTAGGTTTCAAATGCAGGAGCAAAAGCTACTAACATGACAACTAAGACTCCCACAGAGGACTACGGCTTTGCTCAGCTGGACATAATGAATCACTTGCTCTGCTTATCTAGCACCTTCTGTGAATTACCAAAGCAGGTAAATCATCAGTTGTGTTGTGGAAGTGATCACCTCCTCCAAGGAGACAACCAGTTTCTCCAGGGCTGAGCCAAAGCCCAGGGAAACACAGACAGGAGATTTAAATTAATTTTACGACACACATTTCCAAGCTACCTTGTGACAGCCTCCTCCAGAAAATTCTGCAGCATCCTGGTGCAGCAGAGAAAAAGAAATAAAAAAAAGAGCATTGCACAATAAACACCGTGAAGAAAAATATACAAAAAAACCCCAAACCAATCAAACTACAAAACAAAACAAAACAAAAAAACCGTTGAGCAGAGCTGATGATAAAATAAGTACTAAAAGTAAATATTTTTCCTATTTTTCACTGGTGTGAAAAACCACCAACACTTGAGATGCTCCTAATTACAAACAACTATTGGAAATCATCCCAGGCATCCCAAGACATTCAGCCAATTCCTCACAGAATAACAGGATGCTAGCATATACATCAGAAAAAAACCAGACTTTTTATGCATAAACTGGAAACTCACACTGAGCCAAAGTAAAAAACCACATAGTTACAAACACAAAGCATGGCACTAACCTGGCAAGGCATTTTCCAGCTCCAGCTGGCAGAAGGAAACAAACAAAACGTTGCCTCCTGCAGAATTCTCCAAACTCTTTACTCCCCAAGCTTTCTTGTCAAGGTTTTCTGTTTTCAGAGCATATCTACTGGTATAGCAACAATCTGACATATGCAGTAAGATATTTGTCACAAGAACATGAGTGCACCAGAGGGGATGGAAGGACAGAGTGATTCCTGTGTTTTGGGGGATCACAGGAACACCTACATAGGAGATAAATGCATTTTGTTACACAGAGTGCTTACAGAAAAAGGGAGTTGTATATCACATAGTAACTGCTCCCTAAATATAACCTCCCATAAGTGATTTTTTTTTTCAATAAAACATTCTGATTTTTCCCCATTAGAAGGGAAAAAAAAAACCCCATGTACATATTCATTAGAAAGTGTTTGGATACTCACAAAAAAATGGATTAAATGATGAGAGAAATCTTTAACTTGAATTACATTTGTAGCATATCCAAAGTGGTTTTCTGTGCAGAAAAGATCAATCTTATGTGTTTCCAGCTCTAATGTAGGTTAAAGACAGTCCTAGTACAGATCAGAAATATCTTCTATTTAAAATTCTTCTTTTATACTAACGAGGAAACATTAATAGCATTACATGGGGCTTCTGTGATATAAAGATTATTTTGTCAACATGTCACATCTTTACATCATATTTACAGATGAAGGTTTCTTCAACAGCTTTATGTACTTTTTCTGCTTCACTACTGTTATTAGTAGATACAAATTTTGCAGATGCCTAATTTTACACTCCAGTTAAAATAGTAATTGCTAAGAAAGAGCTAGACTCAAAATTCAAGCACCACATAATCCTTCACATACAAGCTAGGAAGTCACCCAAATTTTGGAGATTTTAATATCCACACAAACCTCTGAGAGTGGGTTCATTTAAAACACTTTCTAACAGAGCTTCAGCTTATAAAAAAATAAACCATACATAGTTTTCTAATATTGCTCTGACCTTTATTAAGACCAGAGGGGGCAGAGTTGCTTGTTTCACTTCAAATTAAAAAAAGGACGATGGGACAGGGAGGAGGAAGGGGAAGAAGAAGGGGAGCAGGGAAGGGAGGAGGGGAGAAAAGGAGGAAGGGAAGAAATAATAAAAATAGATAAAAAGAGAATACTTAACCAAAAATCACCTCTTTGAAAACTTTTCTGTGTTAAAAATATTCTTACTGACCAGTATGCTGCTAAAATAGAATTACAAGCTGATACACCTACTGTGTCTTAATATTCAACTAAATTGGAACAAAGCTTACTGTAAATAAAATGCAAAGTATGGTATTAATCTACTTCGATACAGATACTGCATCTCAGTGAATTACTCTATTCTCAGTTTATTGTCAGTGGAGCTATTTCTGTGGTTCACTTCACCTTATCCTATCTTAATCACTTCCATTTACCAAAACAACTGTTGCTCTAAACAGATAACATTCCCCATCAGGAAGTCCACAGGGTGCTACCTCAGGTCTCTACACTGGAAAAATGTTAGATACAGTTAAAGATTCTCTACCACATCAGCTAAGAATTACACAAATCCTGTACATTAAGTTGGATGTCCCAGAAACTCAGATTCCCTTGGTCAAGTCAGCCTACTACCAGCTTGTCTCTGTCTGACACATACACTGCACAACAAAGAGTGCAAAGCTTTTCCTGTCTCAGGAAATAAGGTCTTGGGAGAGAAGGAATTCTTTTATGCTTCCTGCTCTCCCCTTCACACTGAGGTTAGGTGGCCTCTCTTGCTGAAGGTGCAGTCCAGTCCACTCTGCATGTTGCTGGCAAAGCCGTTAAGCAGCGCCAGTTTGAGCACCATCCTCTCAGGACTCCCCCTTGTCACTGATCTCTGGCTAGACATCAAGTGGTTGACTGCAATTCTTTTTCCTTATCCACTGGTGGCCCACCTGTCAAATACACATCTCTCCAACACACATCTATCCAACTTAGAGACAAGGGTGCTGTGTAGGACAGTTCCAAAGTCTTTACACAAGTTGAGGTAGATGATATCAGTTGTTCTTCCCTTATCCACCAGCACTACAACCCTATCTTAGCAGGCCACCACATTTGTCAAGCACAATTTGCTCGTATTTGAAACCATGTTGGCTCTCATCAATCACATCCTTATTTTTCATGTTCCTTAGCACAGTTTCCAGGAGGATCAGCTCCATGATCTTGCTGGGCACAGAGGTGAGACTGACTGGCCAATAGTTCCCCAGGTCTTCTTTTTATCTCTTTTTAAAAATGAGGGTTATGTTTCCCCTCTACCAGTCAGTGGAAACTTCACCAGACTGCCATGGCTCCTCAAATGTGATGGATAGTGGCCTGGCAACTTCACCCACCAGTTCCCCGAGACCTACAGATGCATCTTACCATGGACCTGTGCACTTCAGGTTCCTTAGATGATGTCGAACCTGATCTGCCCTTACCACATCTCTTCATTCTCCCAGTCCCTTTGCCCTCTGTTTCTTGGGCAGTGTGGTTTGTTTGAGCACTGAGGCAAAAAATTCATTGAGTACCTCAGCCTTCTCCATATCCCTGGTAAACCAGGTCTTCCATTTCCTTCTGGAGAGGGCTCTCATTTCGTGTCACTGACACACCTATAGAAGCTTTTCTTGTTGCCCTTGACATCCCTGGCCAGATTAAATTATGTCAGTGCTGTAGCTTTCCTAACCTGATCCCTGCTGCTTGGACAATTTCTCAGTGCTTCAGAGTGATGCAGAGCTGATTCACCCCGAGTGACTCATCCTGTTCAGAACCTTCCTTAGCTGTGGGCTGACCAGAAGCACCAGAGAAGATGCAAAGTTTGTGAGCAATGTAAATAACTGAAAAATGGACTGTTCAGAACTCACAAAGTTGTAATCTTGTCAAGAGTTCAGTCAGTTCTGCTGGCACAGCTGCTCTTGGGATGCCACAGCACAGGCAAAATGATAAAGGATAATTCAGGCAGCCAAAGGGTGCTATAGTGGGGTGGGGAGGAGGAGAACAGCAGATACTGAGCATTTTGAAAGGGACGTACCTACTGGGGGGAACTGCCTGTATAACAAATATGTGGGAAATCTCAATTTTGTCCATTCTGTCTAATGGGGGGGGAAGAGGAGTGGGGGATGCTGACGGTGACAACCTTTTCATCTGGCCAATTATCAGCAAGAAGACAGGCACCTGCATACAGCTTTGCCAAGGTAAGACCAGAGAGCACCCACCTCACTGAGCAACTCATTCACAGAGCACACACAGCATGGCACTGACAGATACCTTGATCATGGGATTATCTCATTTCCATCAGGGTTTAATGTTCAGTTGTGGTTTTTTTCCTTTTTCTTGTCCTAGTTTTTACAACTTTTAAATTTCTCAGTTAACTTTAATTAAACTGTATTTGAGCCTAAGAGCTCTTAAAGCCTTTGAACTTGCTAATTCTGCAACCTGCTTGCATTTTTTTTTTCTTGGACTTACCACTTCATTTTCAAAGCCTACATAGCAGAGATTTAAACTGGATTTTTTTACTACCCAAGTCATTGTTTTTTTTAGAGAAAACACTGTTTCACCTCTTCCCAGTTTACAGACAGTTTTTCTTGGTAGGAGAGGATTTTTCCTTAAAATAACATTTTTTCCCCTGCTCTGTAACATGAGAAGAAGATTTAAGGCAGCAACACACTGATTAATCCAGAAAATGAGAAGGAGTGAGCACTGTAGTAATTTGGCTACAGATTGGATTAATCAAGTTAAAAATTGACTTTTCCCAAAACCAGTTCAGAATTACTGTTGGGTGTTCACCATTTTTAATTGAATAAAGAAAAAATTTGTTTTTTAAAAAAGAAGGAAAAGCCAAAAGAGAGGGGAAAAAAATAAATAAAATTTAAAAAAACCAAAACAAAAAGAACAGCTGGCATCATCCAGTAATTTATTTATGTATAAAAGGCTGGATGTGATTTTTGCTTTATAGGAGCCACACTTGTTTTCTACTGGTAGCATATGTATTGTACAGTTTGAAGAATCAATGACATTAACAAAATCTTGAAAGTCATAGAACTTCTGTTCTGCCTGCTGTTGCTCACCTATTGTTCTGTCAGAAAGAAGAATATATTCTCCACTTCCTGTGAAGGAATAGCAGTTGTTTGCACATGGAAGATCAGCGTTGCATGGGATGCTTCCCTGCTGGAGTGTAGAAGGTGTTAATAATCTAAAGAGCATGAACAGCTGTTATCCTTACAGTAATTAGCATAATATTTCCTGATTGACTACACTATGCAGTCTCTTCTTTTTTTCTTTTTTCTTTTTTTTTTTGTAGTTGAAGCTGCTATCATAGTAATTCATTTATTCATTTTCTGGGATTGTTTCCAATTTGCAGACTGAGAAAGTTCATAAAAGGAATATAAAAATCAGGAAACAGATATAACGACTCCTAAGTTCTGTTTTCTAAGGTTCTATATGCATTGTCTTAGTGTGGATGATGATATTTTAAAACATAAAGGACTATATCCACAGAAGACCTTATGAAAGAATGAGAGCTGAAAAAATCATTTTTAAGCCTCCCACTTACCTGTGGAAACCTAAGTACCAAGTTTGGGAGCCCAAGTTCTCTAAGCAATACAAGAAGAGCAAACTCCTAGATGCTCACATTACCTGGTAGAAAATACAGAAGACACAAGTAGATTCAACATGAGACATCCCTGAGTTAGCTAAATGTCCAATTTCAAGCCCAAGGGGCCCACTTTTGCAGCTCTTATTCTTACAGGGAATCCAGTTGATTAAAGCCCCTCATTTCCTCAAATAAATAATTTAAAAATAAGAGATTAAGAAAAAAATGTAGATTAAAAAGCCTTCTTACTATTTATTGTCATTAAAAGTGTTTGTAAAAGGGTTCAATTTATTTTGGTGGTTTTCCAAACTGCAATTAAGTCTTAGATAGTTAAGGTGCATCTACACTAACATTTATTTTGTGTCCAGGGACTGCTTTTGAAGAAAATCTGATTGCCTTGAGGTACAGCCAGAACCATGTAACTGCAAAAGGGGGAAAGATGATCAAAGTTCTCCTGAGGAAGAGCAAAATTATTATGGGTTACTTAAATGAATGGTTGGAATACTCAAACGTCTAAAAGGACCAAACGCAAGAAAGAAGGGAATAAAAGTGGATTGGAAGAACAAAATGGAGAGGAAGGGGCATTAGAGGTGCCAGCTCCATGCAAGCAAACTGCTGATCAGCACAGTTGCCAGGCAAACTCTTTGGTCACTGTAGTCTGCCATGTCATCTTAAAATACCCTGTTCTCAACTATTTGCTCTGTTACCCTGTTTTCCCTTCTCTGTGCATGTATCTGTGTGGTGCATGTGTGATTTCCTAGTGACCTTAAAGCCAGATCAATGGGCAAGTAGAAAATAATTTATTTGGATTAGTGTCTGTTTCCTTCTCTTCCAAAAAAAGACTGGCTGGGTTTGTTTTCTTACACTTTTACTGTGTTACTAAGACACTGACTCAAACATACACGTGTATAAACATATTTTTAAACATCTCAGAGTAAAGTCAATCCAGCCACACCATTCTGGGAGATACAGAAATATAATCTGAAGTGAATGCAGGGATCCAGACTGCCCATAGGAAGGGTCTAGAGAGGACACTTCACAGCATTCAAACAACAGCCATCATTCCAGTTGTGGGGGTAATACAGGAACTGGGATCTCTACCTTATCACTATAGTTCACTGTAGTCATACTGGCATTTCATCTGTCTCAACATGTGCAGGCATGTTCAGCATTAATGTCTGTATCTGGGCAAGTTAGCTTAACTGTCCTTTATAGCTGGAATTTGAATAATTTCATCTGTGTTAAAACACCTGTAATAGAGCATGTGGATGTTCCTGGTCAGGTGAAACCTACAGTTAATATTTATTCTCTGTTGACAAAAGAGGGAGCCCAGAGTGACTGGCTTAGGTGTGGGTACCTGCATAGGAGGCATCAAACATGAAGGGTAGTTTAATATTCCCTTTTATCAATTAACTACCATGATCATGTGTTCCCTGTGCAGTGCCTACAGGAACAGGCTTCCCAGCAACTCGAAAGCATGGCAAGTTGCTCCTCAGCTGCCTGAAGGCTGCCTGTGCCAGGGATGGTCTGCTCCACTAGGGCTGCATCAGCCACCAAGAGAGAAGCTGCAGAAGCTCCACAAGACACGTTTGCCACAAAGCTGAACCTGTATGAATTGCTTGTTGAGGAGACATGAACCTCTGCTAGTTCTGAGCAGCTAGAGGGAAAAGATGAACTGGAGAACAACCAGATATACTGTGGTGAGTTCTTGCATTCTTCTTAGCTGGGGACAATGCCTAGCCAGTGGTTCCAAATGTGTCCCGGGGCAGAAGTGTCCTGGTTTAAATATTAAAGGTGAATCCCAAAACACCAGAGGACAGAATTACTCTCTATTACCTCCCATCACCACCGCTGCCTTCCCAAGGGAAGACAGAAGGGGAATAAGGAAGAGAGACTTAAACTTTGGAAACTGAAACTAGAAACAAACTTACTGTAACACAAGGTAAAAGAATAAAACGTAGGGGGAGAATAGGTAAGTATTTATATACAAAACTGACCTCGAGGATGGCAGGGATATGGGAAAGGCAGGGCTGCTCCAGGGGAGAGGTCCAGAGCTCCTCCCAGCACCCGATGGAGTTGGATTCTGGAGCGAGCTCAGCTCGTGGGAAGCTGCAGGAACCAGCAACAGCCCTGGCAGGGAGAAAGGAGCAGGAAGGGAGAAGGAACCGGCTTCTGGTTCTCCTGGCTCTTAGAGATTGTGCCAGGAAGTGGGCGGGAACACTGACCCTTCCAGTCCTTCAGGGGCCTAAGGACCCGCTCTATGGGTGTCCAGCACCGTGCTGGGGTCTCCCAAACCATAACAAGAAGGGATACTGATATGTCCTTCAGTAGATAGGCATCACGGAAAGTGTCATAACCTTTCATATTTAAAGACATCTAATAACATTTACTAAATGATCAAATATTGTATTTCTTTATTTCCTTGATAGTGATGTTACCTGAATGTGCTTGATGCAAACGTGTCCATAAATGTCCATGTGGCCTTGCAAACAGCTTGCATGGAAGAAGAAGGAACACTTCTACCCATAAAGAAAAAAAAATATTAAAAAAATAAAATCCAGAACTTAGTCCCTAGATGGACAAATTAGGAAACACACAGGGATTATAGCAGAGTTTCTGTGCAGCCTGCAGGCTCAGCTTTCCCTCCGTTAAGACTGAGGCACAGCAACTGGGGAGGCAGTGGGGGGAAAATCTGAGTAATATTCATTATCCTGCAATACAGCAATTAGGTTAGACATTTGCTTTGTGATATGTCTGCAAGGTATCTAGAGTGTCCATCTGGATATGGGCCTAGCTGATAATGCCTGAATGAACCTTTGCACAAAATGTATTTCCATCAAAATAGATGTATTTGTTGAAAGCTACTGATCTGTGTGTTTTGAGGGACATTTAAGAGGAAGTACTGGAGCCCAACTTTTACAGTAAGTGCTATAGGGTAGTTGAGAATGTAATGCAGAAATAATCTGCGCACAGAAATCCTAGTGAATGATACTCCCCACTCTGTGTTTCTTTTATCAATTAATTAAAATTCAGTGCTGAATTACTACTGCATTGCTGCAATAGGTTGGAAGGTTGTAATCACTGCTTCTCCCTCAGTGATTCATGTTACTGCTCTTTATTCTAAATAGCTAGATTTTAGGTGGCAATTTGCAATGTTCTACTTTTCTTCTAAGCAATCTTTGGGTCTGATTGTCCTGAAAATGTTTCCTGTTTAGTACCTGATTGCACAAAGCATGAATCACCAGGTTAGGTTTTCAAACCTGAGAATAAATCCATTTACTGCAGCTGGAACTGATTGAACATGCACAGTGTGTATTTTGAGTGCTGTACTGGAAATGGCAAGGAGTAGTTTCTCTATTTAAAGATGAGAAAATACTAACCATTTTTCCCTTATATTTTTTCCTCACCCATCAGCAATAACCTACCCGTGCTCCGGTTCATTTTTATATTCCAGTTCATCTCTTTAATTTCACAAATGATGAACTTCTTACTTCACCTGCCCTCACTTCACCGTATCCTCCCTCTTCTTGGTAGCTGTGCCTTGAATTACACTAAGCAGCTCCATCAATCTTGTCCTATCTTACTGCATCCCCACCTGGCACCTCGCCCATAGCTCCAATTTGACTTGAGAGCCTGAGCTTGGAGCAGTTAGGACCATTTCTTTGGTGATATTTTGGATTGCACAGCATGGAAGATGCCAGCAGAACTCAGCACTTAGGAATCAGCCAGCTCAACAGTAACAAGAGAGGAAGATTTATTTCGGAGGCCCACAGGTATCACAAGGGATACTGATATGTCCTTCAGTAGATAGGCATCACGGAAAGTGTCATAACCTTTCATATTTAAAGACATCTAATAACATTTACTAAATGATCAAATATTGTATTTCTTTATTTCCTTGATAGTGATGTTACCTGAATGTGCTTGATGCAAACGTGAGAAGGGATACTGATATGTCCTTCAGTAGATAGGCATCACGGAAAGTGTCATAACCTTTCATATTTAAAGACATCTAATAACATTTACTAAATGATCAAATATTGTATTTCTTTATTTCCTTGATAGTGATGTTACCTGAATGTGCTTGATGCAAACGTGTCCATAAATGTCCATGTGGCCTTGCAAACAGCTTGCGTGGAAGAAGAAGGAACACTTCTACCCATAAAGAAAAAAAAAAATTAAAAAAATAAAATCCAGAACTTAGTCCCTAGATGGACAAATTAGGAAACACACAGGGATTATAGCAGAGTTTCTGTGCAGCCTGCAGGCTCAGCTTTCCCTCCGTTAAGACTGAGGCACAGCAACTGGGGAGGCAGTGGGGGGAAAATCTGAGTAATATTCATTATCCTGCAATACAGCAATTAGGTTAGACATTTGCTTTGTGATATGTCTGCAAGGTATCTAGAGTGTCCATCTGGATATGGGCCTAGCTGATAATGCCTGAATGAACCTTTGCACAAAATGTATTTCCATCAAAATAGATGTATTTGTTGAAAGCTACTGATCTGTGTGTTTTGAGGGACATTTAAGAGGAAGTACTGGAGCCCAACTTTTACAGTAAGTGCTATAGGGTAGTTGAGAATGTAATGCAGAAATAATCTGTGCACAGAAATCCTAGTGAATGATACTCCCCACTCTGTGTTTCTTTTATCAATTAATTAAAATTCAGTGCTGAATTACTACTGCGTTGCTGCAATAGGTTGGAAGGTTGTAATCACTGCTTCTCCCTCAGTGATTCATGTTACTGCTCTTTATTCTAAATAGCTAGATTTTAGGTGGCAATTTGCAATGTTCTACTTTTCTTCTAAGCAATCTTTGGGTCTGATTGTCCTGAAAATGTTTCCTGTTTAGTACCTGATTGCACAAAGCATGAATCACCAGGTTAGGTTTTCAAACCTGAGAATAAATCCATTTACTGCAGCTGGAACTGATTGAACATGCACAGTGTGTATTTTGAGTGCTGTACTGGAAATGGCAAGGAGTAGTTTCTCTATTTAAAGATGAGAAAATACTAACCATTTTTCCCTTATATTTTTTCCTCACCCATCAGCAATAACCTACCCGTGCTCCGGTTCATTTTTATATTCCAGTTCATCTCTTTAATTTCACAAATGATGAACTTCTTACTTCACCTGCCCTCACTTCACCGTATCCTCCCTCTTCTTGGTAGCTGTGCCTTGAATTACACTAAGCAGCTCCATCAATCTTGTCCTATCTTACTGCATCCCCACCTGGCACCTCGCCCATAGCTCCAATTTGACTTGAGAGCCTGAGCTTGGAGCAGTTAGGACCATTTCTTTGGTGATATTTTGGATTGCACAGCATGGAAGATGCCAGCAGAACTCAGCACTTAGGAATCAGCCAGCTCAACAGTAACAAGAGAGGAAGATTTATTTCGGAGGCCCACAGGTATCACAAAGCTCCAGTCTGCTCTCACTGAAGCCAACAGGAGCCTTCCCTTTGATATCAATAGGAGCTGGATCAGTAGAGAGAATGAAAGGAAAGCTATCATTTCTCACAGTAATAACCTTCTTTCCCTTGCAAGGATAAACCATTCAGTCTTCAGACCCCCTGTGCACCCTTGCAGGTCTCAGCATTGTCACTAGCTTGAATGGCAGCTCTTCCCATTAAGTGTTGTATACAATGAGCAGCCATTTGATTTTTCATTACCACACCAGTATCAATAATATAATTGCTCATATGAGAATATAACTAACCTGCACAGAATTCAAGCTGATGACAGGCAGGCATACTAATGTAAAAACTGTATTTAATTAAGGAATAATTTATGTAGGGACAATCTGGAGACAAAATGCCTTAATGTCTTAGCTTTAAGCTAATAAAAGGACATTTTCCAAATCATGTCTCTTCTAATTGACGTGAAAATATTTAATCTAATCCTGGAATTTACTTGACATTGGTATTTGCTCAGCTTCTTGATGATTTATTCAAATGATCACATGCTCAACCTGGATAAACTTCAGTGTTTCACTACAGCTTTGGGACAGATTTAGGCACACTCATCAGTAAGAGTCACAGGATGTCTTCTTTACAAGCTAACTATGTAGTGCTGCAATAACTAAAAAGCAGGAGAGACTGGAATAGAAAGTGCCAGGGGACAAACTGCCATGGTTCTTTCACTGATTGTAATGAAATTACATATAATTTCAGATATAAAAAAAGAAGCTGTTGCACTTCTTCATACTTCAGAGAAAAAAAATCATTGCAGAAAATCAGAAAAAAAAAATAGCCAAATGTGTTGTCATATTATTATTTATCTTAACATTTCTGCTGAAGATAAGTGGCACACTACTGGAAAGAAAGCAGGTAATTGGTTCTGGTAGATTGGGTGTCTTCCTTCTGACCTATTAATTCATAGGCTGTTTACCCTACAGCCATCTATGACTGAAAAAAAGGACTGAATCATTTGTTTCAACCATCTTAGTCAATCACCAATAGACAAATATTGACCTGTGTGGTTTCTAAACGTGGGAAAATGCCCAGAAACTCTGAAGGCCACAATGGTTGTGAGCAAAATCGGCAAAGACAACAGATCAACAGAGTTTTCTTGCTGAGGTGTTTGGGTTTTTTTAGTAAGAGTGTAACAATGATGCAATTATTTTCTTACAGAAAGTGAAAAAGCTTCATATATATATATATATATACATATATATATATAAATATATATATAAAGGAAGCAAAAAGTTGCCAACAACAATTGATGTCAATGTATAGACATTACAGCAAGAGACAAATATTTAAATCAGAACCTACAAAAATGTCTATATTCACCTCAACAAAAGATGATCATTAAATGACCTTTCCAGCAGAAGCAAGTTGCATGTATTGATGTGACACATTTGCTATGACTCATGTCAGTCCATCCAGTAAGTACAGAACAGGAATAAGACAGTCACACACTCAGGAAATACTGACAGATTCAGTTCCACAGAAGCCTCCGTTCAGTAAAGTATTCAAAGCTGAGATTAACTGTCAACATGCAAACAGACTGCCTCCAGATTTACAACCACACATCCAAATGAAGACATTTGCATCTGAAATGATGTAAATTATTTGTTTTGCCACTGAAAATTTGATAGATTATATGAAGAAATGTAGTAAAATAGAAGGGAATCCCAGGGCTCTCTTGCAGTGATTTTCTTGGCCACATCACAGTATTTGACATTTTACTTGAAGGTCTGGCTAATAAACAATGATAGTATAGCTTACTATGAGGTGTTTCTATACATGGGCTCATGACTGTAGTAAGTAGTACTACATAAAATATTTAAGTAACACAGGCTCTTCAGGCTACCAGACAAATATGCTTATGTACATGGAGCCAACACGAGCTCTGCTTATGAATTTCATCTCATTAAAAATTCTTTTGAAGAGCTAAGAGACTTCAGGATTGCCAAATCCTTCGCCAAATTAGGATTAATTTAATTCAGAGTAAGAGCACATTGACTAAATGGGATTATTCAAGAGTACTGTATCTCTCTAGGGATTTAGCCCCACACCCGTTGCCAAATTCAGATGTACTGATTATAATCACTTTTGTTTTTCTCAGAAGAATTTTGTCAAGCCAAACATACTTGTGATTGCATTAAATAGTGGTAAGAATTGTTCAGATAAGACTCAAATAGAAAGAAAAAGGTTATTGGCTGAGAAAGAAGATATTTTAAGTTATGCCTATGGTAATAAGTGAACCATGCATCTCTTCAGTTAACTTTATTTGGGCAGTGTGTCCAGTGAAAGTGAAAAGATTAATTTTCCATAGCAGCAGAAAAAGTAAAAAAGGTAGATACAGACATAGTGTTGAATATGTTAAAGCCTTTCAGCTGATTGCATATTTCTTCAATAATATAAAGCTACTGATGCTGCATCAAATAAAAAATATAATTCAATCATAATCATCCACCATTTCATTAGTTATTGTAAATTAAACAAACTATCCAAACTGAATGGCCTATTTTATGTGGCCACACACAATCCTAGCATGTACTTGCATTACTCACAGATTCATAACATGGTGACAGGTATTAAATATGGCTGGGTTCTGTTTAAGCTTTCTAGTTTCATGTCTTCAGGTTAGCAAAATTTGCTGAGGTTTCATTTTTACATGATGGCCTTGCCAAGATGAGTCTTGCATTTGTAGTCTGGAGAGATACTGGCTCAGTCCTGCTGCATGCTCTCTTTCCATTGCAACAAAATCTTTAAACACACATGGGGCCTTCCTGTAATTCAGATAGTTTGGACCAAGGCTAAGTTCTTTTATGATTTTTCTTGATTTGGGATTTAACTGTATACCTGAATTGAAGATTAAACCCTTCATTGTCGTTGTTGTTTGTCACTCAAGAAAGAGGAATTGCAAAGCTGTTTTATTTTATGTGTATTTCCATCTTATCTCTAGTAAATATCCACAAGCCTTGAGATGCTGGCAGTGCTTAAATTCAGGTGTCTCATTTCAAGGTTCACTGTCAACTTGCAGTAATCATCTGCCCAGTGGGGATTATTTACTGATTGAGTATAAGCAACAGTACAAAACCAAGGCAACCTCACATTCAGTCATAACAGTGTGTCTAAAAAAACCAAACCTGGCTTCACAAGACTTGTAGGACTGGCCTGTTCCAGGCAAATTTGAATATCCAAACCAATTTGTCCAAAGCAATCCAGCCATGGTATCCAGATGTCAAACACATACAGGGTAAACCTGAGTGTTAAAACGTCTGAAACAACTTTGAGTGCCCACATTAACTTGCTGAAAGCAAGTCTGGCAATGTTACCCTAGCAAGCCATCCTCCTGTGTAGCTTTGGAGCAAAGCCATTGTCAGCCTGAATTTCATGTCACTCAGCAGCATGAAGAAGAGCCAAATAACCCCCTTCTTTTTGTGTCCTTTTTATACCAACCTCATTCAAGGGACCCTGTTAAGTCCTCCTAAACTCAGAGTGACCTAAGCAGGTGCTCACTGATGAATAATGACTTGGAGTCATATTTACATGTACCCATGCAAGGGCTGACAGACATGGGATAAACAAGTGATGTGAAAAAAAACACACTGGAGTATATTTGTGAACAAATTATGTGTCTATTGATTCTCTGATGACAAAATAATGGACACGAGGGCTTTCTTTTAGCTTTCTCCCATGAGAAAAACAAACTAAGGGCTCTCTGTTCTCTACCTGAGTTTCCTGTTTTCGTATCTGTAGGAGACTCTTCCAATCTGTCAACTTGAATGAATTTGATCCATAATTTAGGGGTTATCCAGATCACACACAGACAGATACACACCATAATCTTTTAAGCCAAATTTCCTTACAAAATCAGGCTAAAAAGCAAACTATAAAAGTGTAAGATATTAAATTATCTAAACCAATCAGAATTTCTGCTTTGAACAGCACTGATAATCTCTTTTCAGAGCCATTCCCACTTTGAATGGATCAGTGACAACAAATTCACAATTTCATATTTGTATTATCATTTCACTGGTGTCAGAAAAATGGATAAATTTATGTGGGTTGGAAATTGGCTTCACAACCTCATTCATTTCTGATGAAGAGCAGAGTGTGTGACTGGAACAACTGAAACCATGGTGTTTGGGACGAAGGCATGATGGGGGTATAGGCACCTCAGTGTAGTGGGACACAATGACTACCTAAGCCCCAAATTTTTTGAGGTCTGATGCTTCTCCTGACTTCCTATGGACTTCACTGCTTCTTCTCCATTTAAATAAGGTTATTCATTCTGTTTTGCTTATATTAGAGTATTATAATCTCTTTATATGTATGTATATATTGTGCTGCTCACACAGTAAAGCAGTTCAAAGAATTGTTGTTCTGTTTTCCTTATGAAGCCCTGAAATCATATCCCAGTTGGGCACTGAAGGGTTAAATGCAAAATTCTATACTCAGACTGTTTATCTTTCTGTTCTCCTACTTGTCCATAAAGATAGTTTTAATTAGTACTTGCCTGGAAACAATTTTTGTATATATTAACTAAAAAGTGTAATCAGTATGAAGAGAAGCTGATGAATGGTTATAAAAATAGCATCCAAACATCAAAGTCCCTTTCATAAGACAAATATTTTTAATCTTTATATGAGATAGCACAGAAGTGTTGCCATGTCACTAGGAAATGCTCTATCTGCATGTCACGTTAACATGACAACAAGAGCAGTGGTCACTTCATACTCAAGATGCATTTTCAAGATGCACACAAGGCAATCAGGGCTAAGCCTTGTGTCTCAGTATGAAATTTTGCTCCATCTTAAATTTGTCATCTATTTCTGTTATACTTGCCCCATTTCCCTAAGTAAAATAAAATAGTGTCATAATTTTTGATAGTTGTGTTGTCTTAAACTCCTGCTCCTGCCTCTAAATGATCTCATAATAATCTAACAAAACAGTTGTGTTTTGGTTTTTTTTGCTAGCAAGTTTCTTGCCTTTGGTTGGGAAAATATTTAAATACATGAAATCGTATTCCTGAAAGAAAAACTAAAGATAAAAGATATGTAAAGAAAATATTTAATAGGTATAGGAATAGTGTGCGTGTATGTTTAGTAACTTTATAGAATCATAGAACCATAGAATGTGTGGGGTTGGGAGGAACTTTTATATGTCATCTAAGTCAGTTCCCCCTGCAGTGTGCAGGGTTCTTTTTAAACAGATCAGGCTGCTCAGAGCCTCTTAAGTCTGGACTTGAATGTTTTCATGGATGGACATTCCACCACCTTTCTGGGCAACCTGTTCCAGTGTTTCACCACTCTCACTGTAAGGAACTTCTTCCTAATGTCTAATCTGTATCTACCCTGCTCTTGTTTAAGACCATTGCCCCTCATACTATCGCTACACACCCTTGTAAACTGTCCCTCCCCAGCCTTCCTGTAGCCCCTTCAGGCACTGGAAGGCTGCTGTAAGGTCTGCCCAGAGCCTTCTCCTCTCCAGGCTGAACAATCTCAACTCTCTCAGCCTGGCTTCACAGGAGAGGTGCTCCAGCCCTCTGATCATTTCTGTGGCCCTTCTCTGGACTCACTCTAACAGTTCCATGTCCCTCCTGTGCTGGGGGCTCCAGAGCTGTACACAGCACTCCAGGTGGGGTCTCACCAGAGCAGAACAGATGGGCAGAATCACCTCCCTTGTCCTCCTGGCCACACATCTGTTGATGCAGCCCAAGATGTGATTGGCCATCTGGGCTGTGATGCTCATGTCCAACTTTTTGTCCCCTCTTTCCCCCAAGTCCCTTTCTGCAGGGCTGCTCTCTGTCACATCATCCCCCAGCCTATATTGATAGCAAGGATTGCCCTGACCCAGATGCAGGACCTTGTACTTGGCCATGTTGAACCTCATGATGTTCACACAGGCTCACTTATCTGGCTTGTCCAGGTCCTTCTGGATGACATCCCATCCCTCTGGTACCAGTCAGTTTGGTCTTATTCTATCTTCAAGCAGAATGGAGTACTAATATGGGGCACTGTGAAAACTGCACGTTATCAAACACTAGTCCAAGTGCATCACCTAAGCCTGTTGCCCTTTAACTTCCCCTAGAAAATACTTTTTAATGAGAGGGAAAGTGTAGCAGACAACATCAAGTAACAGGGAACAGGGAAGTGAACTAAGATGACCATGGGAGGTGAGCAGAGGTCTTGAGCAGGAGGGTAAGAAGCGACAACACAGAAAGGTGGCCTAGAAAAAGACAAACTAAAATTTGTGCCTAGTTGGTAAAACAAAGGAGAAAGGCAAATTGTGAGCAACAGGCAGGGTATGGACACTCTCTTCCCAGACTCTCTGCCAAGCACCAGTGCTTGAAAGAGCCTGTGGCATGTTTAGACTACAAATCTGAGACTTGATGCAGATAATCATAAGCAGCTGACAAGTGCCAGAATACCAAAGCAGGACCCCCACCCTTCTCTGCTAGATAAAGAGCTAAAATTCAAAGAGCTAATACCTTTGGACTCATAAAATAATATATATACAATACCCACTGAAAAGAATATATAAATTATTTGCACCTTCTTTAAGGCATGTGGAGAGTAAGTTGAGTAAAATTAAATGGGTTCTAGAAGATCAAAATACCATTGCATTGAATTATCCCCTGCCTTTCTTCTGCTCAAGGGGGATTCAGTACAAACTTGCATGGCTGTGAAGGTTAACTGAAGAAAGGCACTCATAAAGAACTACAAAACAATTATTTTAGATTTCTTACTAGAAGTCTGGCACTGATAAAGAGAAGAAGCACATATATATATAAAGGAGGTTTTAGTGAGGTGGGGTTTGGTCTCTTCTCAGGCAGAATCACAGAACAGACCAGTTTGGAAGGGATCTTGAACAGATGATCTGGCCCAAACTGTTTTGGGAAAAGGAGTTTAGATGAGATAAGCATTCTGTCTGATTACATCTTGAAAACCTCCAGCAATGGGGATTCTACCATGTCCCTGGGGAGGTTGGTCCATTATAACCTGAATACTATATTCCCAGCTTTTGTTCCTCTCATTTACACATTTGTTCCTCCAAAGAACTTGGGCATCACTCTGTATGTATTTTAAAGTATTGGATACTCTTAATACCACAGTCAGACTAATTTCTGTGACATCTGGCACCAAAGCCAAGTAAACAGGGAATTCCTCTTTGTGCAGTACATGGCACCTTGACAGTCCTTATATTCTGCACAATGACTTCTGCCTTCTGTACTTCAGTATATAAAGGGATATAAAACGTGCTGTTTTCTCTGGACAAAGTGTTACTTCTGTGTTTCAAATACTAAACCTCTGATTTATGCTTGATTAGCACACTTAACTACAGTAATTTTCCCTAGTAACAGGTGACAGGACAAGAGGAAATGGTCTCAAGTTGCACCAGGGGAGGTTTAGATTGGATATTAGAAGAAACTTCTTCAGTGAAAGGGTAATTAAACACTGGAATAGGCTTCCCAGGGAGGTGGTTGAATCACCACCCCTACAGGTGTATAAAAGATATGTAGATGTGGTGCTTAGGAGCATGGTTTAAGCACTGGACTTGGTAGAGTTAAGTTCTTGGTTGTTAGAGTTGGGTTATGGTTGGATTTGATGATCTTAAAGGCCTTTTCCAACCAGAACTATCCTGTGATTCTGTAAGTCCTAAGGGGTAGAGACATCAGTTTCCTTCCACAAGCAGTCTGGGTTACTTCAAATTGTGCCATGAGAAGATGGGAGGGGAACAAAATGACCTACCTCCAACTGCCTACTGCTTTTCACAAAGGGAAACCGTTAAAGGGAGGTGTGGTACTGGTTCTGGTCCAATAGCTGCACCACAGTGTTAATGCAGCACCGTGCTTGAGCTGGTAGCCTGCAGAGAGAGCACATGGTAAAGCTGAACTCAGGGCAAAAGTTAAGCATTGCATTTATATTAATAAGATGCTAAAGCTAAGATAGCAAGTAAGAGTTGATTTTGTGGAGACACAACTTGGGTGCTAATGCATCCTGCTCCCCAGTGCATCCTGAAGCACCTGGACTATCCAACAGCTGCAAACTCTAAGGAGAATAACATTCTTATCTTAAAATATGTGCCTAAAATGAGATCCTGACGAATGTTCATTCCTATACCCAGCTCCAGAGGAAATCTGTGATAACAAAGTGAGATGCAAATGTGAGAGGAAGCCCATTTTTCTCTACACTTAAAAATGAGCAAGCTGCTACTTTGCTTTGAAGGAAACATAGTCCCAACAAAGCTTCTGTATGTTGCTACTGGTAATCCTTCAGACTTTGCTAAAATTTAGTATAAATCTGATGAAAAACATAGTCTTCCAAGCATTTGTCTGACCATTCTCTGTCATGTAGGTCTTGCATTAACAAATCTTATAGGTGTCACTTTGACCTCCCATATGAGAAGTCCCATATGAGACTGGGCTTTTTTTTTATCCAGTCTCTTCTTAAATTTAATCACACTACAACATTTTGTTTTTCTAAGTATAATGAGTAAACTTGTTTTCCTGGAGATCAGACACAGCCCAGGCATCAGTCACTCTTTCATTTACCCTCAAGTGTTTCACCCTGTTGAAGTTGTTGCTGATGGCTTAGGAAGCCCAAGGAGAGAGAGAGTGCTGTAATTTCCATACCAAAATCAGTCTTTTTCTCCTTATAGGTCACTTTATGCTAGCTTTCTTTGACCCCCTGTGATTGACATTATCTATGGGTAGGAAGTGTTTGGCACAGATGGTGTGATCCATCTGGGTTCAACCAAATGCTGTCCGATGTCTTTTGCTGTATCTGCAAAATCTTGTTCAATCCATTTTGTCTGAGGAACTCAGCTCCCCATACAAATCAGGGGTTTTGATGGGATTTCCTCTTGATGGCCAGCAGGTATACATCTGACAGGGAGAAGCCATGCTTAGCCTTGTTAAACTTATAACCTATTGACATGCATAATTTGTGCTAGAACTGGGCTGCAAAATTGTTTTTAGTTACTTGGTTTGGTTTTTTTTTTAGTTCACAGTCCCAACATTAACTCTCTCATTTCTGGCAAAATGCCTTTTTGGTCTTGCAGAACTGACCAGCTATCAAGCCTTCCACCTCAAACATACAAGATTCAAGTTGTTTAATAACTCATGCTCTTAATTTTGGGGGGTGAATTTCTTTCTACCAAGTGCATTGTGGACTTTGAAATCCTAGGGAACTTTAGGAAACTTGTAGTGGTTGTTTTTTTCCCTTATTCCTCAGCCTTGACCATTTCCTGAGAAGGTGGGTGACTATAGCTTCATTAGCAAGCAACACAGTGCAGAAGAATGGGACCCAAAGACAGTTGGTAACATGTACTTGACAACCCTACTGCATCCATATCAGAAGGGTTTCCTTCAGACTAGCTTAAACTGTTCCTCTGAGCTGAAGGTGCATTAACAATTAACAGTTGGGCGTCCTTTAGTTTAGTTTCACTTGAAAGGAATCCAGTTGCATTGTTCAAGGTGAACATAAATGAAGGTGAACAGTGATTCTTTGGAGATTTCCCTGAAAATAACATTGGGATTCACACAAAATAATTGATGTAAAACCTTTTGTTCAGCTTTTACCCACTACAGAGGTAGCATGGGCAAACCCTATTGAGTCTTGTGTCCTTCTGAGCAAGTTAAGAGTAAAACCAGCATCATCTCATTTTCATCCCCAATTCTTTCTCTGTCCAGGTGTTCACTGTGTAGCTATAACAGCACTGCTGACATTTTAAACTGAACATGTAGGTCTTATAAGGGTGGATTTCAGTAGTTTTCCCCTCACAAGCTCATAATACATTAAAATAATGAAGTCATGATATATGTCCTTCTCATCACATATAGTCTTCTTTGGAGAAACAATTTTCTGCTAAATATGAATACTGGAGAGAAACATAGACAAAATTTCCTCTGGACACAGTGCTGTACAGTCAAAGACAGAAAAAGTATAGTTTGTTTTAGAGACAGATGATAAAAGGCACTGAATTGCAGAGTATATTAAGCACGATGAACAAACTGGATGACACAACATAATGGTAAGTTATGTGCCAGCTGCTTTTCTGGATTAGCAATTCTTAATTGATTTTATACTTTTATTATAACGTAGCCATGGAGAACTAGTAAAAAAGTAGAAAAGCATTATAACAAAGCATGTGAATGTGGTTAATCTCCTAAGACCCAAACAAATCTAATTCTACAGTCCCTTAAGCTGCCCCATAAATTCTCGCCAGTATTACAGGATCTGATTTTGCAGCCGTGTTTCAGGGGTGGCAGACAAAGATTACAATTCAACTGTTGCTTGTTTCAAAATGTTAAACAAGCTGGAACCTTAATCCAAAATTTAGGGCACCTCTGAGACTAGAAGTAACTTGGTTTTTCCTGCACAGTTCCATCTCCACTTAGCCCTTGAGATCACTCAAGCATTCACTTCACACAAAAGTATATAACCATTTGAAGTTTTCTTAGCAGATGAACACTGAGCTGCTAAAAACACTTCCTAATTACAGTTCATTTGGTTGGGTGAGGAAGCTAGAAATAAGAATCAATTTGTGCTACAGAGTGTAATTTGTGATGGTCACACTATCCAAGTTAGAGAAGGCAAAGGCATGGACTGTGAAAAGGAAGATCTCCCCACTGTAGGAGAAGAACAGGTTTGTGACCAGCTGAAGGACCTGAAGGGGCACAAACAAGTCTGTGGGACCCGACAGGATTCATCCACAGCTCCTGAAGGAACTGACTGATGAAGCTGCAAAGTCTCTGTCCATCATATTTGAAAAGTCTTGGCAGTCTGGTGAAATTCCCACTGTCTAGAAAAGGGGAAATGTAACTCACATTTTCAAGAAGGGAAAAAATGAGGACCCAGGGAACTACAGAGCAGTCAGTCTCACCTCTATGCCCAGCAAGATCATGGAGCAGATCCTCCTGAAGGCTCTGCTAAGGCAGGTGGAAAACAAAGGGGTCACCAAGGGCAAATCCTGCCTGACTAATTGGTGGCCTTCTATAGTGGGATCATGGCATCAGTGGACAAAGGAAGAGCACCTGGGTGAGGGCAGTCCCAAGCACAAATACAGGCTGGGTGGGAAATGGATTGAAAACAGTCTGGAGGAGAAGGACTTGGGGGTGATGGTGGATGAGAAGCTCAACATGGGCCAGCAATGTGCACTATATGATGTGATACGATATGTCCTAAGCAAGCTTTGTCAGAAGTAGTACATTGCCTGCACCAACAGCTTTTAACAGATCCTGTGGCTTTCAGGAGTTTTTCTTACCCTTGCCTTGATGCTAAGTATTCACAAACTGGTTGTACTTTCATCTTAGCTGAAGAATACATTGTGCTTCATTAAGGTGCTCATTATGTGTTTCATAAACACAAGAACAGCTTTCCCAGCTTCTGAGCCAAGGAACTTTCTCAACCACCTTGCACAACTTCTTCATTGACAGTCAATTAAAACTGAGGCTGAACTTTGAATTCTTATTAATCTTTTGCAGGATTTTTTTTGTTTGCTTCTGTGCACTGGGCATGTGTGTAGATCTATTTTAGAAGGGTGAAATTCCTATTAGTTTTGTAGAACATCTTATATTGTCTCTCGATTCACCATTGTCCTGAGGTTGAGTGACACTTCACTCGGATCCCAAGAGATCCATTACCATCATAAGCTCCTAGTAGGCAGGTGCAGGATTTCCAGGCTACTTAGCCTTTCCCTAAAACACTGTCATATTTTCTAGCCTTTCTAATATCTCTCTCACCGGTTTCCAGTTCTTTCCCCACAATCCAAACCTTTCAATACACCAAAGGCTCTTGGTTTGGTGCCTCAAATAGTCATTCTTTTAGCCAAGATTCTGCTTTGGTTAGCTACCCTAAGGAATTATCTGTACACAGGGTAATCTTTTTGGAAGGGTACTAGGGGGACAGCCAGATTCCATTGCCTTTTAAATTTATGGGGAACTTCCTCTCCAGAGTTTCTCCTCTTCTCTTGAAGTAAGAAAGCAGTTAGAATGTACTTTGCCGACAGCTTCTTCATCCCAGCTCTGTAAGATGCAGCTCATCATATAAGAAACCATTCAAATTTGATGCAATTCAATTACCCAGGCTTTTCAACTCTTGAGCATAATCATTACATTCATTCCAGAGGCAAAAGAAAGCTGTTTGCTTTTCTAAAAAGAAATGCTGCAAAATGTTACAAAACATACATGTAAATTAGTCTGGTTAGACTTGATCTATTACAGACAGTTTTGCTTACTCTCCATGAACTGATAGATTTTGTTAATATGGAAAACTTACAGATTTCTGTGTTCCTGTTTTGCCTTTTCATTAATGGATGTCACAAAGGAACCCCAAACCTTGCAATGATATGGAAACAGGCCACCCCACTTAGCAGGCAAAATGGAAAGTAACTGCTTAATTAAAGAAAAAAATAAAAATCCCTCCATCAGCTAACTTGGATGATCAATAAAAGTCAAAAGCTCTCTTAGGGGGCCAGTTTATAGATCAGGGTCAAGAATCTAACATACAGATTTTGCACTCTTTCTCTGAATTTCCTACTTGGACTCAGTATACTCGTGGCAACCTGGAAGAGGTTGTTATTTCCCAGAATTTTGTTTGCAGCACAGCTTTGGGGTGCTGGACTATTTCAAGGACAGAACATTTGATATAGTTAACATGACATAACAGTCTGTTTTTATTATTTTTTTTCAGCAAACTTCCCTTCGGAATTTTGCCAGAGCCATCTTAGCAAATATTTCTCCCCGTTTCCACCAACACATATTCACATGAAGTACCATGTTTTCTAATGTAGGGTGAAAATCCCCACATTTGTTTATTTTGGCTGTGAAGCCTTGGAGGCTGGTGGCATTGAATGTGCTTGTTCAAAGACTCAGCCCAACCTGGAAAGTTGAATAGTATAGTGCAATTTTGTGTCACTGCAGACTGTCATTAATACACTAACAAAAGCAAGGTCTGTTTCTTCTTTCTCTTGCTTCTTTGTTCTTTATTATCTACCTCTGAGACATTCTCAAAGAAGAGTGTTAGATTGAACAGAAACACAGCTGTCAACAGAAAAATATGCTAAAAACCTGGAGTAGGTCTTTTAAAGCAGGCACTCGGGTGCTAGGAGATGCCAATCACTATCTCCAGCAGTCTTTTCAAATCCTCCTGTTTTGTTTTTCAAGCATAAGAGGGTATGATCTGTTGAGAACCCAAGAATTTTGAGTTATAATCCTGTTTCTCCCAGGCAATTTCCTCTGCTGCTGTCCTGGGTCACTGAATTCCTCTGCTCTGTTTCTCTCTGCATGAATTATGGATAATGATAGTTACTTTTTGTGCTTTAAAAGGCTGTTAGGGGCTTGATCAGAGTCATATTTTTACAGCAGCATGAAGGGGATTGGTATCTGAGGCAACCCCTGGTTTTATTGGCACTTTAGTCATGCATTATTTCCCGAAGTTTATTTGCTTTCTTTCCAACATTAGTTCATGTCTTCTGATTTTTGCTGCTCCCTTGTGCCCAGTGACAGGTTCCTGTTTGTTCCTTCACGCTCGCTGGTCCCTGGGGTTTCATTCGCATTTATTTCTCCACCACCTGGTAGGCATTTCTGACTGGTTAACTGCAAAAATTATCTCACATTTCACACCCCTCTTCCAGCAAGTTCCCAACAATAGCAACACTGTGGTATATCTGTCAGAAGGAAGCCATGGAAATTTTTTGCCTCCTCACTCCCAACAATTCCTTTTGCCTCTCTAGGTACTCAGCAGCAGCTGTCCTGTAACAGGTCTGAGATTTGCAGTGTTGTGTATTAAAAATACAAGAAGACAGTGCTTATCCTGATCAGCAGCTTTGGCTTTTCAGTCTGTAGTGTTTTACTCTAGGAAGTTAAACTCAGTCCCAGGGAATGGCAATAATTGACAAAGAGGCATTAATTGACATAGACGTATCTTTCTTACAACCTGCAGAAGTGACTGTCCTGCTTACTCCTGAGCAGCCCAGGCTGGAGAAGACAAAACTTGCCCTGGTGCTGTCAGAGAGATAAAACTAAAAATAAGGAAAAGTAGATTTAGGAATAGAAGAAAACTGCAATTTTTTTTTTTATTAAAATAAACAAAAACTTATTGCCAAAAATAGCCCTGTATTTAAAAATTAGATTTTTTCCTTGGAAGAAGTATTTGGAGAAGACAAGTGAACTCTGAATGTATGTTTCCGGTAAGATTGATCATCAGGAATTATGGTGAAGATGGAGACTGTCTAGTTAGGTGTTGTATTTCCTGCCAGTCAGCAGAACAGAGCATGGGTTATTCTTAGCTTATAACTGTTCATAAGATGCAACTGGAAAGGAGCAGTTTCTTCTCATTCTTCTAATGTTGAGTCAAGCCAATGACAGTACACAGGGTTTCTGCAGATGTTTGTTAAACTGGCATTTGAAAATGCCATACATTTTATTATCTCTACTGGATGCCCAAGTGCTTCATTAAAGGCTTGAAGATGAGATAGGACAATGTGAAAAAAAAACAGGAACATATAAATAAAGTATAAAGGAGCTGTCCTTCCCAGGATGCTGTTAAACAAGATGCAGTGGCATTAATTAAGACTCAGGGTCCCATCCCAACTCTAAGAACATGGTGCACTTCATAAACCAAACTGAAAAGTTATTTTAAAGAAGTTGTAAGACAATCAGTTGTATGCACCAGTCTTCTTTTCATGGCACAAAAAACAATTTCAAGATTGGTTCTGTTGGTTTTGGGTGGAAGCTTTCTTAGAAATATTAATTTTACTGTCTCCTACATTAGCTGCATTGTAATGGTACCTCTAAACTTCTGGTATGCTCCTTTCCCACTATTTTTCCCTTTTAGGACCCTATTCCCAGTTAGAATATGTCAGTTAATTGTATGGGGAAAAAAAATGTGGTCATGATCTTCAGCTTATAATCAGAGATGGTCATTAAAGTCCCCCATTACTTTAACAATTTCTGGCAGGGCAAAAGTGTTCTGCTTAGCTTCACATATGAGAAGGGGTTAACTTCAGATTGCTTTCTATAAGGCTCTGAAGAAAACTGACAGAAGACAAATTTTTTTTGGGAAGCCACCTCCACTCATACAGTTATGGCTGTGTTGTCTGCAGGTAAAGAAAAAATATGCTGGAACAGTGACTTCCCCAGGGAAGTGGTCACAGCACCAAGGCTGCCAGAGTTCAAAGAGCATCTGGAAAACACTCTTAGTCATAGGTTTAGTTTTGGGCAATCCTGCAAGGAACAGGGAAGTGGACTCGATGATCCTTACTTATGGGTCCATTCCACTTGAGGTATTCAGTGATTCTGTGACATTCAGGCAAGATGATACTTTCACACCTGGAAATCCTGCCACCAGCTGGGTAAAACCACACTGCTTTGCAGTTCTTCACACCTCATGCCTCAAAAATGAGCCTTGCTTCAACAGCAGCACAGAAACAAACTTGAAATGAATGAGATCAGAATCATTTTCATCTTTGCCACCAGTGGAAGAAGCACAGTGGATTAGAGAGCATGGTGTAACATCAGCATAAGAAATGTCATTCTGTCTAAGACTATTAAGCTTTATTAGCTGTCTGCTTTGGAGGTTACTGACCTCTCCAGTGCATATTTGGTACAACAGTAATTTATATTGTCATGTGTGCTGGTTTGGTATGGAGGGATTTTTGGTAGTGGGGAAGGGCCCCAAGGTTGGCTCTGTAAGAAGCTGAAGAGCTCCCCCTGCTCCAAACCCAGCCAAGAAGCCATTAGAGAGAGAGAATAGATGTGCCTCTGTGATAAACATATGAAAGAACTGAGATAAGAGCTGAACAGAGGAGCAGTTAAGGGAGAGGAGCTGAGCTGAAGGGGCAGGGCAGTGCTGGGGGTTGACTTTCAAGGTATTCAGGAAAGACATTTATATAGGGATCAAACAGCATGCATCTAGAGGGTCTATTTCCTTCTACACTCTTATAAAAGAAGTATGGGGTGGCTAGCCCAGATATAGACACCTAGGATGCAATTCAGTTACCTAAACACAGGTGACTGTTACCATTTCAAATCTACAAAGTTATCTCACCTTCTTTCCAGGCCTGTTCTTCTGTAGGTCCCATATCCTACCCAACTGGCTTGTGCAGGATTCTCAGATAATACTAGGTGTCTGAAATGGCCCTAGACACCTATGGTTGACAACTGAAATGGGCTCCTATACTTTGAGCCCCTGAAAATTGTTGAGATAAATCCCACCATTTGCTTTACAATTGCATTTGTTGGACCCTCAGAGAGTGGGTACCAAGGTACAGGTGGAGCAAAGCACCAGCTTCCATGGAGACTTCTTCATAAACAAAAATCATAGAATCACAGAATGGTTTGGATTGGAAGAGACCTTTAAGATGATCTAGTTTCAACCTCTCTGGCATGAACAGGGTCACCTTCCACTAGACCAGGTTGCTTATATCTAGCATCACTTTAGAAATCATACAAAGTCCAAGACGTGCAGGTGAGGCTGGCAGAAATGGCAGGGGAGTGAGTCTATGGCTGTATCTTCCATGAATGGCACCTAACGACCAGATATCTGCAAAGAGCTGGAGAAGGAGTAGGTACCAATGTTTAGGCAACTGAATTGTCATCTGTGGGAAGCATTAGGCCTAAGATTCAAACATCATCAGATGTCTATGACATAGACATCGACCTGTATTCTACACGTCTAAGTTCCCTCACTTGTGATCTAGATCTTCACTTGATCACCTCCAGTAATGCCACTGAACTGATCTGTAAAGACAGAGAAGCCTAAAGACATCTGGTCAGGTGATCTAGCATTGGCATCTGAGCTATCCTTGGAGGACAAGATGGACAACTTAGCAGCATACAGCTCCTGTACTGGCTTCATATCTTGCTGTCTTCCATACATGGAATTCAGTGTCTCAGTCCAGAACTGAATCCAACCCCCTGCTTATAGAGATTTTCTGGGATGGCTTTCTAGTTTCATGCCTCTAGAAATGGATAAGACAACAGCTTTCTACATCTAAACACTAGTGTTAGCTCTCCCATATCTCTCCCAAATTTCTTGCTCAGCCCACAATCCTCTAAAGCCAAGAAAATGTCTCTTTTCAAGATCTAGTGGTGTAAATACATCTTGTAGCCTTCTCTGGGAAATCTGCAAACCAGGAGTCTTCACACACAGAAAGGCAGTAAGGAAAGGCATCAGAAGAACATAGCTTAGTCTTCCTTTCTGGAAATCCCTAAGAGACATTTCTGTTGTACCTCTAGGCTCCATGTTGGAGCTTTTACCCTGCTGCAGAGCTCTACATTCTCCTTCCTCAAGCAAGAGTAAGAAAATCTCCTCACACCCTTGTTTTCCAGGGTATTAGGTGACTTCCTAGTTTGTTAATTCACGTCCCTTATCCAGGAACTTGATGGGTTGATGTATTTGAGTAAAATCATGGAGGAGCTGGTCCTCTGGGTTGGAGCTGGTATCTTATGCTGGTAAGAGGTGATCAGGTGTTCTTGTCTTTGCTTTGTTAGCCACTTGTTATCACCATTTTAAATCTTTGTCCAGCATGAGATACATGATAGAAAGATAACTGAGCTAGCACAGAACAATTTGGCAATTGCAAAATAACATAATTTGTAGCCTAGCATGGATAAATCTATACAGAACCACTGGTGTGATACATCTGACATGCACACCTGCTCACACATTACAGTGATGGCCACAATAAATGAACCTTAGTGCTACAGAACAGGAATGGTCATGCAATATTTAATTACACAGAGAATAAGTAATTCTGCAAACTTCTAGCTCCTTTGTTCACTTGAGGAAGGGGCTTGTGTATCCCCTCCATTTCAACTCCATTGCTCTGCAAAATTAAAAAGGAGTCAGTATAATTTTAAGAATGCAAGGTAGTGTTGCTTGGCAACGCCATGGGTAATACCTGATCTCTGACTGGTCTGCTCAGAAACACTTTGTGTAGAGACATCCCTTTAATACCAAGGATGGTTCTTGAGACTGTTTTCTCCCTGGCCATTTACTTGAGTAAGCATTCCTTCAAAAGCGACACAATTAGAGGAATCATTTTGCTTAATTTTTGTGACTCACAAAGAACTGAACAGGGGAAAAAAACCAGTAATAACTCCCCAGTGCACAGATATTAGCACAACCACAGCAGCACACAAAACTTCCTCAGTTAGGAACACTTGCACTGTTATGTGCTCTGACTGCTAAAACCAGTATGCATGTTTTCATTCTTCATTACTAGTTACTAATGCTACCATTTCAGTACAAAACAGAGGACCAACTATGTCTTTTGTCTCCTCTGAGAACTGGACAGTTCTTCCATTCTTCAATGATTTGTTAAAAAAAGAAAGTAACCTGGATGATTCCCATGAAAAAGTTGGCTCATTTCTTTCAGTTTTGATTGCAGTGCTATTAAATGCATGTAAATTCCAGACAGGTTTTTGTGGGATCATTTTTTAAATTATTAACCTTGCAGAAGAGCTCAAGTTGAGAAAGGTAAAAGAGAGTAGCTGGTCTAGAGCTCTAGAGAAAAACTCCTGAGGAATGTGTTAACAAGGAGGTGCTTTCTTCCATGAATGCCAAAGGCATTTTAGATTTAACCTCAGTTAGGGAAAGTGAGTCCTCAGAGAGTGAATATACACTCTATCTAATGTGTCATGTGAGCATCTGTTCAGAAGCTGGCCTGGGGATTTAAGCCTCACTTATTAATGCAGGAATAAGTTAAACTAAAGAAGCAGGTCTGTGGATGCTTCAGGAAGTACCTTGAGAAGCAGAGAGTGAAATGTCTTAAAATTACTATCACTAATCTCAGCAACAGGGACAATCAATCAGTCTAAACCACCATATTTAAGAAACAGTTATTTTAGAGTCCTTAACTCATTAAGCAACTTTTCAGTGTTAACCACACAACAGCTTTGCCTTACTGAGTCTCTTCAGTTCCGTGAGAAGCCTTCCCAGCATATCCTAGCTGAGTGGGGAAGTTACCAGAGCAGAGTGATTGGCCAAAGGTTGGAGATACACCACTCTGGGATTTACACTCTAAACCTTTTGCCTTCTTGAGTATCATCTTGCTAATTGCAAATTTCAATTCATCACTTCCAGTGCAGGAGCATGTCAGGGTTTCCATCCTTTTTGGAGTAGATAAGCTGGGCCTAGAAAAACTTTGCAGCCTACACTTTATGCTCATTAATTTTTCACCAGACTTCTCGTTTCATAGAAACAAAAAGACACAGATCCACTCCTAGTGCCAAGTTCTGTGTGTGCATTCACTCACCATTCAAAAGGGATGATTTTTACTGGACTACAGTCATTTTTAAAAAGCCCATTATAGAACAACTTTTGCTGAACAGAGCTGCAAAAAAGCATTCTGCATCTTACCAACTCCACACTGGCAGGAACTGTGCACTTTGTGTAAACTAGGATATGGTTCCAAAGACAAGGTTAGATTGAAATATCAGATTTGCACCAGTGTATGTTGAGACATCCATCATGCATCCACTGGGCATAATAAACTGCATTTATTCTGCACAGTTTTGAATACAAAGCCATGACTACCAAAGAAAAACATTCTCATTAAAGGACAGCTGTACTGTTTTTTCACTGTCCATCTCTTTCATTCTGAACCTCAGATAAGCTCCACATGGAAGTCAAATATAACATTATGTCTGTGTGTAAGTCATAATGCAACTAGTTAAGTTGATATTCTTTTCCTTGTGTTACACATCTTTAACAATTAACCAGGCAAGAAAAGAAAAAAAGCAAAATAAAACTCCCCTGACAGAAAGATATTTTACTGGTTACCAAAAAAATTCAAATAGTACCCAGTAAAGCCTACTGAAAAAAAAAACAATATTAGAAAGTGCTGGTCTTCTTAGCTATTATGACATACAATGCATGATGATTAACAGAGAAACATGCAGAAGGTCAATTAGCCAGCGGGATGAGTAATCAAAATTAGCAAGTGATCATTATACCATTTTTACTGCATCCTCTTTTCTCCATTTTCCCCTGCAGTTATTATTCAAGTTTCTTTAAAATGTTTGTGACATTTTTGAAAGCTATTTTTTTAAAATATATTTTTCTAACTTTTATCAATACAACTTCATAAAGATGGTTGCCAGGAAAATTATAAGCTGAAGTTTTCCTTAATCATTTATTCTTTTCTATTTGACAAGGCAAATACCTCAAGATATAGGACAGTTTCACCTCTCCATTTCTCAAAAAAAGATGGACTCCAGCAGGAAGGGAGCCAGGGACAAAGCTCTGGAAAGTCTAGCCACTGACACCATAAATATGTGCAATCAATACAAGGTTACATGTCATAAAGAGAAATGGTATCTTAAGATGTTTGAGGAGATGGAGAAATATAAGTGCTATTGCAGCACTGGCTACACAATTAATGAAATACATTTTTTTGTCAGCTATGATTAGAAAAGATAAACTGAATTTGGAAAAGGTGCAGAAGGAAAAAGATAGTAGGGGAATTAAGATTGTATTATCCAAGAGATTAGAATAATTGATTTCTCTGATCTAATGAAGTGTAGGCTAGGAGGGATGATGGTGAAAATGGCAGAATGACATGTCAGACAGAAGGACAATAGTGGCACAAGGAACAGATGGGTTTAAACTGACCATGTGAGACTGTAAGGGGGAGAATGATCCTAAATACGGGAACAGCAACACTCTAGAGCAAATTGTCAGGAAGGAAAGGTGGGAGGAAGACCCTGAATGAATTTCAGATTGAGCAGGGTGAGCTTACAAATGGGAGAAAATGCATGGCTCTTCCTCCTGGCTTTGTGGGGGGGGGCCAGAAGGTGCCAGCGCCACTTCCCACCTTTGCATTTCAAGGTCAGCTGGGGCCAGACCAGCTACCATCACTGTCCCAGCATCACCACACCCTGCCCTTCTATGGGCAGAGCTGTGGTGCAACAGCTAAGCATGAGAAGGGCAGCCCTGGGGCTTGATCCCCCAGCTCAGGGTGCCCTGCCTACACCAAGCACCGGAGCATCTCTCCAGCCCCACAGGGGGTTTATGGCCTGGGATGGCACTTCAGAGGTTCATGGGAGAGACTGAAACTGGTGAAGGATTCAGTCTTTCATGGCCAAAATAGAAATTACTTTCAATCCAGCATTACATCAATTCAAAATTTTCTGCAAATAAGAATGGTGCACCAGTAATAAATCTACATTTGCCTCACTGGGATGGGTGAAGTGAGTTTACACAAACCAGTGAGTATGTTATTGTCACCATAAAAAGAAAAAACACTATTCTTCTTCAGCTGTCCTCACTCAAGTGCTGAGTTCAGCCATCCAGAATCAGTTATTTAAACACAGAAAAGATTCTTAACAACTGTGAATATGAAAACAATGGATGGATACCAAGAATGAACCAGAGATAATGTTGTACACTGATGTTTTCAGTGTCTTGGCCATGTTTAGACCTGCTCAAAATGCAAATGTCATGAAAAAACACCCTGTGTGAATGCCAAACTCTTGTTTGTCTTGAAAACCATGAATACAGATGAGGTCTGCACCCTAAACTGTACATCACATATTTCATCTAAACCCAGATTGGATCATAGTGTTCATCTGGACACAGCTCTTGGATAGTAATTGACCTAATGTACTTGTACAGTCCAAACAAATTTGCACTGTTAATCCCTAGTTCACAGCATTAGAGCTGATATGGATGGGGTTTGTCTGTCTCCTCTGGATTAATCTCTTTCATCAAAAGTCACACTGAACATCTCTGAATATGAAGGGCTTTTTTTTAATCAAAGTGTGTTAGAAGGGAGTAAAAGTCCATTGCAAAAGAGCACCTACAAGGAAGAAGGTGTGTCATATATGTTTTAATGGATAGTTAAACTACAATATGCATTTAACCCTACCTGATAATATTATTCCTCCCTTAAAAACACATTTATCTGGTTTTATAATCAAAGAATCTTAACTTTGCTTAGTTGAAATCAAGTTGCTACAATGTGCTGCTCAGAATTTATTTTTTAGGGTGTTTTAGTTGTCCTCAGAGAAGATGCACTGCTTTGGTGGGCTCAAGGCCAGAACAAGGCCTGCACACCAGTTCAGATCTCCCAAGAGGGTTCACATTTCAGTTGAAGTCTCATATCACCATTTAGGGAGCTTTGACACAGAAAGAGCATGTCATCTCCCTGAGAAGTTAAAATAAAGAACGTAGGTATTTCCATTTCTGTAATTAATTTATGACACAGCCTTTTATCAATTATTAACCTCTACACAAAACTGTGTAAGAGCCTTTAAGAGCTTCTCATGGAAGTTGTCTGAAGAATGAGATCATTTTTCTGCATGACTCCTCTTTGCGTGCCTTGCAGAGGCACTATATGATCTGTCAGAATCTGTCAGAAACCTCCTCCAAAGTAGAATTCATCAAGATTCAATCAGCTTGGCATCACTATAAGGCTTTTGAGAGGCTTCCATTTTGCCTAAGTACCCATTTAGGATCAAAAAAACATGGGGTTCGGTTCTTTTTGCTTATCATTCTGGTTTAGCTCTTTTCTAAACATGATGTCCTAATGTTGCCACTTCACAAGTTTCCAGACAATCATTCAGATTTCTTGACTATTTAACCTCCACACTGAAGTGCCTGCTCTTTTCAGGATTTTTCTGAAAGACCTCATATATGATTTTAGAAAATCCTATCTTTCTCGTATAACTGATTCATAAACACGTTAGTACTAATTTTATTGCTCTTATTACCACTCCCTCAGTTAAAAATCAGACACAACCAGGTTGTCCAAGCAAGGAGAAAAATGCCCAGAAATTCACTGCATGTTTATCTTATCAAGCCTATGCAACCATGTCCAGGATAAAACAGGCATAAGCTCATTACTTTTATCACAACAATCAATAGTTTCGTAACAGGCTTTGCACAACATATGCTAAGAAAAGATGTCTTTTCTTTCTTTAATTAATCTTTTTCTGAAATATGTGTTCATAAGCTGCATGTGTCTCCAAGGACCCATTTGAAATCCTAATATATCACAGAATTTGTCAATACAATAACAACATAAAGAGAAGGTGTCAGCATAACATATAGTAGCTTCCAGAAGTACCTGAAAAATTAGATCATCAGTCCAGTGACACCACTCCTGTCCTCTCTGTAACTCTCCATAAGGACCTGAGAGCAAAGAAAGAAAGAATTTGTTACTTTATTGGTATAGCACACCTTGGATCACTGGAAGCTTATAATTCTTTCAGTGAATTCTTCAGAGACTTCCCCTCTTTCTGCTTTCTGTAAATAAGATTGAATGATTTGTTCATTTCTAACAGAGAAAATATCAGGAGTCAGGTTCTCCATTGCCTTGTATCTTCCATTGCAAAACAAATACAAACCACTTCGTTTTTAGTTAATAGGTTTTTTTTCCTTTTTCAAAGGACATGAGCATCTTGAAAAGGCTCCAGAGAATCTTGTGCTATGTATTATTTATCTAGTGAGGGGTTTCATTTCCCCGAGTTCTTATGTCAAAAGCCAAATATCAAGAGGCAAAGGTGTTAATTGCACTCCTGCTGCAAGACTAGACTTTCCAAAGCTGAGCCAGAATTCATTATAAGCAGCCTGCAGGAACACCTGACCATCTAGAAATGTCATTGTGTCACTACCCAAGCTATAGGTTTTCCCTGATGGGCCATAAAGCCTGTATTATTGACTATTTTCCACTGAGTATATCTTTGTTAGACATAGTTGCTCTATTCATTTCTATTTTGAAATGTTCTTAAGGCCATCACTATTATAGTATGACAAAAATATATCTAGACATATACCATGCTAAAACATACAGGGAAATTTAATTAGCATGTAATTCACTCTTGCTTCCTATGCCATTGTTTCAAGGATTTCTTTTATTCAGCTACCACCTGTTTTCCCTCTCTTTCTTCTATTATTTTATTATTATTTTTTTCCTTTTTCTTTTTCTCTAGCCCAGATAACCACCAAAACACAGCACAGTGACATCAAACAGAGGGCACAAGCAGAGCTCACTCAAGCATGAAGGGAGTTAGAAGCACTAAGAGTTAGAACTGGGTACATTTCTCTGAGCTCGCTGCCCTGATTTGCAGCATTTTAATGAAGGAAAGCAAGCAAATCTTAGTCATTTAACAATTCTGGAAATGGCTGAAGCAAGCATAATATATGCAAGGATGTGCCTTTGACAGTCTGTGGGGAGCCTTGCACTGTACCTTTATTAAAAATGGAAAAAGTCTCTTTTCGGTGAGATGCCAAATGCAGTGTCATGAGGTGGGTACTTCACTGTCAGGGTGTAGAAAGCTGCATTAGTCTTGCAAGGTGGAAAGAGACCTAAAAATCTGTCTTGTATATTGTGATTTATATCTCATTTTAATGTCAAAGTAGTTGAAGAAAAAGAAATAGGATTTTTTCTCTGTAGGGGAAGATAAGAAATCTGACACACCTGAGCATCCTCAAGCCACTGCAAATGGAGCCATTAAGAAGGAAGTAACCAGATCTATGATGTGATATTTTTTAAATATCTATGCAGTCTTCAAAGGGCACCATTTGATTTTGGCCACTTTTTCAGAGCTTATTGTGTGCACTTACATTTTGTAGGATAACCAATGCCCTTTTCTAAGTTTATACTCTTTAGACTTTTAAAACAAACAAACAAATACCTTCCTTATGTATTTGAGGTGGGTTTTTTTTTGCCTTAACTCATATAAACTCACATAAGACAGACTTACAAGAGACCTGAAGAGGTCTTTAAGTCAGCATGACTGTTAAGCCCACATCTGGGGTTGCTAAACCTATGAAATTTCTAGCAGAAATTCCTGAAGAGCTCGAGTAAAAGAGATGTTATCATCTCCAAAGCAATCTTCTCCAGTACTTACCTGCAAAAAGCACTCAATGTTTGGTTTAGTCCTTAAGAATGACACCTTATAAGGTGTCACCTATATATGCTGACATCCTAAAAAAATGAAGTTTGTTTTCATCACAAGAATGTTTTATAAATCCAAGTAATAAAGAATGCATTAAAACAGCACAAGCATCCAGAATACGAAGGTTTCCTGGCCTGCTTGTTATCCTATATCTATGCTCCTATCTTCAACACAGAACAACCAACACAGGAAAACAGGCCCCATGTCCAAATTACACCCTCTGTGAGAATAAAACACAAACACCAGGAGGACGGGGAGCAGAGGACCTTGATGCATACATAAGATCTCACAGCCTGGATGTAACTCTTAGATTTCCATGTTGACACTAAAGCTGGCCTAGGTCTGTCAACTCAAGTCCAACCCAGATCACCTGAGTACCATGGCAGGTGTTATCTCTGGCACCACAGCAGGCACTCTGAACACATCTGTAGGTGCCACAGACACCCATGAGTTAAAACATCACTTGCAACAGATTGACAAATGTAATTTATTGAAGTGCAATCAGTATGCCTCAAAGAATACAGTCTGAATGAAAAATGTAAAGGGAGTAAAGTGCAGTCAGTTGGACACTGGTTGTGCAGATAATTAAAAGGAGCTCCCAGCATTCCCTGAGGATGCTCATTCCATTATCAGGATATGGCTATCATAAACCTGCACCCCACAGCTGTGTTTTTTAAAAAATGTTGTATTGAATCTTTGAAATGTGTGGCAAAAAAACAATTATGCTCTGAAGTGCTGGAAGACAGTGATAAATGAACGATGTAACTGCAGAATTACTAGTGCCTTTTAATAGCCAGCAGGGACATACTCAGTGAATCTCAGAAATGTTGATTCTTGACAAGCCTTAGGCTTGCAAAACAGGAGGAGGTTTTTTTCCTGAGTTTTAAGGGATCGTACTTCAGTCTTTTCCACCATCTAATGAGTCTGTCCCAGAGTTCATGGCAAGAAATATGGCATCCATTAAAATACATCTGATAATTTATATCACCTCTGTTCACCTTTAAATTGAGTCTTTACAATTACCTGTATGTGATTGCAAAATGCAAGCATTTGTCTGTGAAGGGAGAAGGAGAAAGATTAAAACATTTGGTAGATCTTCAAGTCAAGACACATGGAGATCTTTTTATGCAAATATACAACAATTTCTATTTTGAAACATTTTTGTCTTTTTTAAAAAATACGCTCACTGTGCAACAGGCTACATCATTCCTTATTTAATAAAGTAGAACTGTTGCTAGCCAGGATAAATATGTATAAGATATATCTAAGATGCCTCTGGATGTTGTGAATCATTCAACTGATAGGACTCTTCCTTCTGACTCAAGCTCAAGCTTATTGTACGGTGGAAATCTTGGGGTCTACAATGCAAGAGTCTGCCCTGAAGCAGGATGGGATGGGTCCAGGTGTGATCCCCTGGGGCTGAGCTGCAGCACTGCTCCCCTGGCCATCAGCTGCCTCTGAAAGCCACTGAGCAGCATTTGCAGAAGAGTTTGCTGTGTGTTTTTTTGACCTCTGTTGACTCTCAGGAAGCTCATGCAGCTGAATATCCAATTGTTTTTTTATAAATGGAAATTGATTTTGAAGGAGCATATGCCCTGTCCACACCATGAAATGTATGTGACAGATTTAATCTAGATAGCAGGGGCAGCAACAAGGTTGGGATAGTTTCCTTGTTTAACATGTGCTGCTAGAAGACCACATAGAGAGTCAGCTTCTGGAGTCAAAATTGCACCTTGGCAGCTACCTCATAGAAAGCCTGAGATGATCTTTCTCCACTGCTTTTCTTATGCCAGCTATCTAAACTAGCAAATTTGTATGTGCAAACAGTATAGATACATTTATTCTAGTGAATTAAGCAGTGCAATCCTCTATCTGGTTAAACAGGTGGACTCCGGGACTGTTCTGATTTAAACCAGGCAGTGTGATACAAATGATTCCCAGGCACAGTTCAGGAGTCAGCACATAGCAGGGACCATTCCCATCACACATCCAGTTTGCAGGCAGGCAGATTCTTTGGGGTGAGCCAGACTGCTCCTTTGCAGAGATGCACACCACTCACACCAACTGACATCAGTGCACAAAATTGTTTCCAGGCACATTTTATTTACTACTCTAAGCGTGGACTTTGAACACAGCATTTTTGTTTGGCTCTACAGACATGCTAGACATTTCAGTAATTCCTTAACATTTGCACAGCTCTCACTTCATCTCTTGCTGCAGTTTTTCTCCTTCCTGAAGAGGCAGTTTTGATCAGCTTTTGTCTCCCCAAATAACTCCCTGTTGAGTTGGTATTATGTTCCTCCAGCTGCAAGTCAGCAAAACATCTCGTGCACACACAGATCAATGCTCTTCCACAGGAGGACTTCTTGTGTAGTGTGAAATATGGAAGTGCTTTCCAGGGGTTAAAATGCCTTGATGTTCCCAGCAGTACCTTAAAAATGGACCTATGCACATGGCCTGTGCAGAAACTACAACGTACTCTTGCAAAATGTCAGTCCAGGTGCACTGCAGATTGGGATTTCAGGTCTTGAAGAAGCAAGTGTAGAAGTAAATCATGGTAACACTAAAGAAATTAAGGGGTTGCACTTTATTCCATTTTATTTTATTTTATTTTTTTTGTTCAGGGGCCAGAAGAACTGTTTCTTGGTATGACCAAGTTTAGAGGAAGATTAAAACTCCAATATATTAGTAATCCTAAAGCTTCTAGAGACTCATGAAAGGCACATTAAGCTGCCTGGGAATGTTGAAATCATCTTCTATTTTATATGTAAGCCTGGGCATATAAATGGAAATAATCCCCTCAGGGCATAATCCAGGGAGAAAACAACTAGATGACCCTGGGTTATAAACAGGAAGAGATTTGCAGTGCACTGCAGGGGATTTAGTGAAGGGATCCCCATTAATGTTAATAGGAGGCAGAGGGATGAATCCCATGCACTGAAGTGGAAATTTAGCCCTTCATGTCAAATGTTCCAAACACCAGGCATCTTGCTCCTGCCCATGCATCCAGCCAGAAGCAGGGAATGCAGTTAATTGCTTTCTGATGTTTTAGTGGAACTGAGGACACAACGTAAGCAATAAGGCATCTGGAAATAATGCTCTTTTCAAGAAATCTGGGAGGTAAGTGCCTGCTTCACTGCACGGACGTGGGATCGCTCACTCCGCAGCCCTCTGACCAGCTCACATGGGCATCATTTAGATTAGATGAGATTAACCTCATACTTCATTGCCCATGCAAACAAGACAATCTAAGTGCACTAACATACACACTAACCATTTTTATACAAACATAAATGCTTCTCTCTGCAGGGCTTTTAAGCAAATTACAAGCCAAAGTGAACATAAAGTGCAAAAAGAGCTATTCTGTTGTAAAGGTCTTGGGTTTTTTATCTAATTTCTGAAGCATTTTATGCTTTGTTATATTTAGCAATGTAAACTATTAAACATTCTGGTGTATTCTTCATTCACTGCATTTTTTTTTCAGCTGAAGTCTGCCTTTTTACAACAGAAGAACTAAAATATTAAAGGGAATGCTGGTCTACTAAAGTAAGTAATGGATTTATCACTGTTTTGGAAGAAGTTCAGATTTAATTCACTTCTTTCTTGTGCATCTGAAAGTGAGGGGAGACAAACAATGGAAAATAAAAATTAAAGGTAGGGGAGGGAATAATGGCAGTGCATAACCACTGGAGATGTGACCCTGGACATAGCTGTGAGAATGTGCAATTGTAAAATTTCCCACAAGCTCCAAGACTGCTTTTACTCCGTTGTGATTAGGGAGTGCTACCTACTCCTACTGATGGCACTTGAGGAAAGAGGACAGATTAAGTGCAACATCTATGCAGATGTGGAGGCTGCCATCCAGAGCAGCCAGGACAGGTTGGAGAAGTGGGCTGATGGGAACTTGATGAAGTTCAGCAAAGACAAGTGCAAAGTCCTGCATCTAGACATGCATAACTTGCACCAGGACAGGCTGGGGACCTAGTGGCTAAAAAGCAGCTTTTCTGAGAGGACCCGGTGGTTCTGGTTGATATCAAGCTGAATGTGGGCCAACAGTCTGCCCAGGGATGAAGATCAGCTGCATTCAGGGTTGTATTAGTACTATCAGAGTCAGCAGATCAAGGGAAGTTACTCTGCTTGTTGATCATCTGTGGGCCACTTTTGGAACAGTATATCTAGTTAGTGTTCCCCAGTACAACAGAGAAGTTTACAAACTTTGGAGTCCAGAGAAGGGCAAGCGATGGGAACTGGAGCACAGAACATGAAATAGGAAGTTAAAGGAGCTCAACTTATTTAGCTTGAAAAAAAACCACAAAAGTGGGGATTCAACTACCATCTTTGACTATGCTAAGCACAATTGCAGAGGAGATGGTACCAGACTCTCCTCAGGTCCATTACAAAGAACAAGTTGCCATGAAAATTCTGACTGAACATGTGGATTCATAGTGAGAACTGCCAAAAAATGGAGTATCACAGAATAATAGAATAGTTTGGGTTGGGAGGGACCTTAAAGATCAGCTACTTCCAACACTTCTTCATGGGCTGGAACACCTCCCACTAGACCAGGTCGCTCAAAGCCCCATCCAACCTGGCCTTGAGCAATTCCAGGGATGTGGCTTTCACAGCTTCTCTGTGCAATCTGTGCCAGTGTCTCACTACCATCCTGCTAGGAGACTTTGTCCTGTCACTATCACTGCGGATTTTCAAAGCTAGACTGGAGAAGTCCCTGAACTACCTAATCTAGCACTGTTTTGAGCAGGGTGAGGATTAAAAACCTGTAGAATTCTAAACTAAATGTCTCTCTGATTTTGTGTGAATTTTAAAATATTGCTAAGTTCCATAAAGAACTCTGCAGAAGAAGAGATGTTACTATCATCTTTATATAGGTCTAGCCCAAGCTAGGAGGGCACAGGAGGCCAATGTCTTTATGAAAAGAAAATATTCAGTGAGAAAGAGGATCAAACTCACATGCAGGGACCTTTCCTTATAACTTTAATAATATTGCATCTGTATTTCAGAATCACATTACTAGTACAAAATAAATGTAACACCAAAACCTTCTGTTATGGAAGTGGTCAGGAAAAACTCCACGGATATCTCTCTTTCAAATACCATTAGAAGCTTTTCTAAAGTGATATTTTGGAATATAGGAAAGACTTTGCTGCAGTTTCTGTTCCTTGCTTCACTGATCTTTTCCTCGTGGACAATATGAAAGGCAAGATTGTGTCTACCTCTCTGTACCACTTAGTAACCTGTCCCAGTTGTGCCAGGAATGGGAAGCCCCACACTGATGTGGCTGAGCTGCATAACCTTGGCTCAGACTTCCAAGGAGATGGTTAAGTTTGAGAAAGAGCTGTGAAATAGTCTGTAGAGCAGAGATAAGGAAGATAAAATTGCAGACAGGAAAAACATTCTGAGATGGGATCATTAGTAGCTCAAGGATTCAAGACTAAAGCACTGGCATGGATGGATATAAAATCCTAAAGAAAAAAAGAAACATAGAATCATAGAGTCATAGAATGGTTTGGGTTGGAAGGCACCCTAAAGATCATCTAGTTCCAACCCCCTTGCATGGGCAGGGACACCTCCCACTAGACCAGGTTGCTCAAAACCCCATCCAACCTGCCCTTGAACACCTCCAGGGAGGGGGCAGCCACAGCTTCTCTGGGCAGGCTGTGCCAGTGTCTCAGGATGAAAGAAAAAGAAAAAAAAAAAAAAAAAAAGAAGGTGTTGGGGTGATATCCACTCCACAACAGCATCTATGCCATGCAGCAAAACAGTTCAATCTTTCTGTTCCTGACTTATGTGTGCCTTACTGGGGTGGGGAGTATAACAAGCCACGCAGCTTGTTAAATACAGGCAATCTTTTCTCTTGGCCAAGACTTATCATCTTATTCTGTGGATACCCTGCTTGTAGGGTCCTTGCATGTGACTAAACATGCTGGGACAAATGGCCCAAAGAGGCACCATCACAGGAGTACAATTTTGAGTTTTGCAGAAATATTTGGGTTTGAATTTGGAGGTTGGAAAAAAGAACCTTTGAATCTGTCGTCTTATTAGTCGAATTGATGGAAAATCATGTAGGTTGTGTGGACAAAGCCCTTAGGAATATTCATGCTATTGTCACTGACAGCTTTCTATGCAGTTCTATGCCTGGATATTTTGTAATTAATGTCATTCCCAAATAGGCAATTGAAGACTTGCATTTCTCAAGGGTTTTAAATTAAGAGACACTCCTCTTGTTACAAACTTTGAGCACTGAGCCATGAAACCAAAAGTAGCAGGATGGTTTTAGGCAATTCATACATTCTTGATTGCAGTTTCAAAATTATTACATTTAAGCAAAATTGCCTGGATTCAACTTATAGTAGTGGAACTCTAAGAACTTGAAAATGCAAGAAAGAAGTGGTAGTAATGTTGTTTCAATTAACAGAGACCGAAAAACCCACCAGTATCTGCTGCACACTACCAGGGACCACCACAGTTTGTGCCACGAGCATCATGTCATCCCCCAGACAAACCACACTCCCTATCTTCTGCCAATTTCCTCTTATGTTAGAAATCTCTGCCAGCTGCTTGTACTTTCTCAAGAAAGCAGCATTACAAACAGAATTTTGGCTGTTAGCTCTTTTGCTTTGTATTATTTAACTTTCCAGAGTTTTGGCTTACATGCTCATTAGAGCTCTTACTGTTCAGCAACTAGTCAAGGAAGTTGTATAGAGTGATAAGGTCTCCCCTCAGCCTTCTCTTCTCTAGACTAAACAACCCCTCTTGAACAATTAGTTTCACAAAACTTGGACATGTTAAACAAGGATGCTTCTACTTGATAAGATATTATTCTGGTAACACTTCCCTTCTTCAGTGTGTCCTCAGATGGTCAAAATGATGGCGGCTTAACGGAGAGAGACACCTTTGCATGACATTGCAGGATGGTCATGAAAGCACCACAAGCTCAGCAGGTCCTAAAAAGCACGGAATTATTCTGGTTCCAAATCTGTTCAAAGAGGCTGCACTTCCACATCTATCAACCACAGCTGTTGGCATATCTCCCATGCACCTGATATTTCCCCCTGTTCCTGCAGCAGTTTGGTGCCCATGGAGGCACCAAAGCTGAAATCTAAATTTCTCAGTTGAAGTTGTCAAGATGGCTTCTTAGCAGTGATTCATAGAGCCAAGTATCATTACTGCTTTAAAGGATGCAAAGGGAGGACTCTGAGCAATTAGGAGAGCTTATAAAACCCTGTCAAGATGTAGAGTGGTCTATTTATTTTCCTATTGATCTTGGCTTTACTTCTTTGGGAATAATGACTGTCTCATCAAATTCCTTAAGTTTCTGAGTTGCACTGTGCCTTAACCTTTGTAATGCTCAAGATCTCAGATTTGCAGTTCTGTATTGTCTCTTTCATTCTGTAATCTTGCACCTAAACTCCTGTGGGTATTTTTTTTCCTGTGTTGTTGTCCTGCTGTTATCCTCGTGCCGTTATTCTCGTGCCCTTGCATCTCTAAACTCAGAGATCAGATTTCTCATAGGAGATTGTTACCCTAGCTTGAAAATTGCCTGCTTTTCCCCATTCCGTGTTGCTTAAATTCCAGTTTAGTTGTATATCTGGTAAGTATTATCCACTAATATACATGGACAGTGCTTAGCCAGTGACTTCCCCTTCTGTGAAAATGTCCCACAAAAAAAGCCTGAAGTCAGTGTTCACATTATAGGCTACTCAATGAAAGCCTGCTTTAAATTTGTTTGACATATGTTACTGTAATTTTTAATTTTTAAGAAAGCTACAGGATATTGTGAAGCACTTGAGGCAGAAATGGTGTTTTCTCACAAGCTGATTCAACACCAGATGTCATGGGCACTGAATGTGACCATAATCTTCACCACCTGTCACCACAGAGACAGGGTCATGATTTGAGCATCACTGACAATTCTATCCACCTCAAGTTAAAAGTATTATTTTACTTTTATATCCTTGGTTTTACTGATACAGAAACATTTCAGAGCATTTGAAATCTGAAATCCTTTCTGCTGATGTGTTTTTTAGTAAAATTAGCACCTTACTGTTACCTGATGGGCTGGCTGCAAGGACTCAGGCAACTGCAATGTTGCAAGTCACTCAGACTCCTGTCTCTGCTGTCAGAAATCACTGCACGCACAAAGCTCTGTGCTCCCAGGACAGGCACACTTAGTCAGCCACATGGGGAAGTTACTGCTACTTATACTTTGTGTGTTTGGTGGCATCATAGAATCGTTAAGGTTGGAAAAGATCTCAAAGATCATCAGGTCCAAAACCCCAACAACCCAAAGCCATTATACTCACTAAACCATGTCCAAAGTGCCATGCCTACAGGTTTTTTAACACCTCCAGGGATGGTGACTCCACCACTTCCCTGAGCAGCCTATTCCAATGCTTGACTACTCTTTCAGTGAAGAAAATTTTCCTAATATCCAATCTAAACCTCCCCTGGTGCAACTTGAGGCCATTTCCTCTCATCCTATCACTGGTTATTTGGGGGAAGAGACCAAACCCCACCTTGCTACAACCTCCTTTCAGGTAGCTGTAGAGAGCAATATCACCTCAGCCTCCTCTTGAGTAGTCTAAACAACCCCAGATCCCTCAGCTGCTCCTTGTAAGACTTGTACACCATTGGACATAATTTAGGCCATGGGGATTAAAAAAAAAAGAATCCTACTGAGGACATTTGTCACAGCAGATAAATAAAAACCAGGTTGAATGAGAGAGATAACCTAGTTGCTTATAGTCCCTAAAAATGTTCCAGCCCAGGTGCTGAGATGAAGCATCTCAGAGTGACCAGCTCAGCACTGCAGCACACGAATCCCTGCCTCTGGGCTACTGGGGCACATGTATTTCCAGGAAGTGTGTGGATTGCAGACCTGAAGGTGCAGAGGAGAGCCTGGCACAAACAGAAATGAGCCTCACTGGGAATCCAGGAGTCATGCAGGAAGCTGGTGGGAGCTCAGAATGCCCATCTAGCCTTTCTGTAGGTCTGACCAGTGAGAACGCTGTCATTCCTGCCACATACATATCCAACTCCACAAGTCAAGCTTTGATACATGGGCACTTCCTAAACTTTATTTTAATAATTTAGAAAGGAATTACTTAATTTCACCTCAGTAGGTACCACAGAACAAGAAGAAAAGGAAATCTGAGTATCTGTAGGTTATTTGGCTTTGCATTTGAAAACTGAGGTCTCACAGATGTGTGAAATATGGTTCTCTGGCAGCATTTTAAATGACCTCAGGCCATGGCCTGATGCCAGATAGGAGGAAGTTTAAGAACCTAAATTTTAAAAAAAATTAATCTAGCTATAATAACAGTAAATAAATCTCCCCCTGCAAATACTTTGTGGGGTTTTGTTTGTTGTTGTTTTTAAAAAAAAACAACTATATGTGTTTGATTTGCATTGAAATGGATAGTTCTGATTGACTTGCAAATATTTTTCCTGTGTCACTTGATGGGAGGACATATGTAGAAATGTAATTTTTCATACTAAAGAAATAAATGCTTCTCTTCTTTGAGTCTCAGAACTTTCTTAATTTGTTACTCAGTCACCAGAATGAAATGTCAATTATTCATCCAGTTAAATATCTGAGTATAAAACTTATATTCTGGGAAGGGAAGACTGGCCCACTTTGGTAAGATATTCTTCTAAAATTATATGGCTGATGATGAGTTTGTACCAGAAATCTTGTTTGCTTTCCTGATTTTTTATAATTTTTTGGTGAATTGAAGCCTTATTTTTCTTACAGCCACGCCTGGGTTGTGGCATCTGCCATTGCCAAGCCTTTTTGTAGTTCTACATAATGTGCCAGAATGAAAACAAACCCCCCCCAGTTTCTCTTTGCATGCATACATATAGTGAATGAGAGAGGCCTTGTTGCAGTAGGCAGAATTATCACTCCCCACGTGAAATGGGACAGATTCTCTCATCTGGTATCATCTCTTTGCACTGCATTGCAAACATAATCCAGACCTAAAGCCTTGTTAGCTGACGTAGTGAGGATTATCCCATTGCAACAATAATCCTGTTGGACACAGACCAAGCCTTAGAAATCTCCTGGGACTTATTTCTTTGCTGTAATACAGGACGGAAAAGGGGCTGTTGATAAAAGACAAGAAAAAATAGTGCCTTGCCACACCAGGGAAAGCCTTAAGACATCTTGTAGCCTGCCTGCAGTAGGATTGGTGGGAGGACTTCCCCAAAATCTAGCAATCTGTCTGCAAGAAGGTGGAAAGGATTGATCTAAATAGGGTAATCCTTCTCAGCTGCTTAATTACTTTCACTGACCAGGGGTATCATGTTCAATCTGATTCTGAGTGTCTCCTGAGTCCCCACAGCTGGTCTACAAGGGAACAGTATGGTAATACTTACACTAAGAATCATGTCTACAGAAAGGGCTTCAGATTTCAGACACTGAATTTGTTAACTCCAATTTATGAGAACGTAACATGGGAGACTGGGATATACATTTATCAAGAAAAACCTCTGTATTCAATAATCACTACAAGATTTTGCCAGTGCATGTTCAGGGCACTCTAACAGAGACCAAGAAATGACAGCCAAAAATTATTAGGTACAATATATTGAAAGGGTAATGAGATAATCCCCAAAATAAAGGCCATCCCAACTGTGAGCCTGACTGTACACAGGGACATTTTGCTTTTATTTATTGGAATTAAAATAATAGCAATAAAAATAACTCACTGGACACCTTGGAATGAGTTTTAAAACATGTAACGAGAGACCACTTAATAATTTTTCTGTTGAGGTTGCAATATGATCCCATCATAAACAGACACATCAATTCTCCCTAGCACAGAAAAAGAAAAATATAATCCAAAAAGAGGCATAAACTAAAAGATCCTCCTAGGCCAAGGACTCTGGTGGTATGGAGAATTCTTTAAATGTTAATAGCAAGTGCAGGTCACAGAGGGAAGTGGACAGTGGCCTCCTCAACTATATGGAAAAACATCTCAACCTTTCTAACATGAGATTTCTTCCTCCTTGGATAAAACATGTGAATTATTCTCTTAAAATACAACTGAAAAATGTTCACATGGGACTTGTCACCCACTAGCATTAGGCAAAACTGCATTCAGTGACCCATATACTTACCATCTGAACACTAATGTCTGCTCTAGGCATGTACCATTGCTAAGCTCATTTTCCTGTTTGGAGAGATGTTGAAAGTCATGTGCATGGGTGTTGCTGCTCAGACAGCCCATGTAAAGACAGCAGCATCACTCCTGGGCATCTGGCATCTGAGCAGTGCTGTCAGTGAGCACTTTACCAGTGGAGCTTGTGCAGAGCCCTACCACAAAACAACTGTAGACAACCTTGGCTGTTGTGTGGAAAGAGAACACCCACTATTGTAAGGGTCATTTTCATGATTAACTGAATTTTTAAGCATTAAAACTACAGGCTGCCCCCCAATTTTGTCATGTCATTACAGATGCCAAGTAGTTGAACAAAAGTTGGAAGCAAATCAGCCAATATTTTCAGAGAGGCTGTGGCAAAATGTCTGAGCTGCCATACACAGTGCAACAAATGGCTGAGGTGGAAAAAAAAAATAAAAATAAAGAGGAATTGTATTATGAAGCCCAAATACTACATGATTTTTGCTGACAGGTAAAATCTAGCTACCTTCTCAGATGTGACTTTGTGCCAGCATCAAGTGCCTGGTTAGGAAAGCCCAGTGAAATAAACATTGCAAAACCTTGCTGGTGCTGCATCACTCTGGTTGCCACAGATGGTTTTTTTTCACTTATCATGATGAATTTACTGCCCTGCACTGCCACTTCATTTTCTTTAGACACTTATAGAGATTCAGAAGTTCAGCACACCTGTGACATTTGAAGAATTTCTGCTTGCTTGTTTATTTCCTACAGAAATACCTGTGAGGGAATTAGTGGACTGAAATATCTGTTTTGCTCTTTACCTCTACAGCAACGGCATAGGAGTCATCTTGGTAATTTGTTCTCCATTTTCACATGAGCAAGTACCTGTTGTCAAATAAAACAGCCCTAAAGACAAGGAGTGGGGAGTGATGGTTGATGAGAAGCTCAAAAGAAGAGTGGCCAGAGGGTCAAGGGAGGGGATTCTCCCCCTTTTCTCAACTCCTGGATTACTGTGTCCAGTTCTAGAGCCCCCAATGTAAGAAGAACGTGGAGCTGTTGGAGCAATTCCAGGGGAGAGCTAAGAAGATGATCAGAGGGCACCTCTGCTATGAAGACAGGCTGAGAGAGTTGGGGTTGATCAGCCTGGAGAAGAGAAGGCTCCATGGAGTTGCATAGTTGTTTAGTAGTACAGTATGTTTAGTCCTGTTGTACTTTGTGTAAAATGAATATTCATGCAAACAGGCATTCCAAACTACATTTGGAAGCAAAGTCCTTTATTAAATTGCCACCGAGACCATCTGCCTCTCTCTAGCTTGAAGAATATTGAGCCATGTGAAGTGTTACAGCTTTATGTGAAGAGCCTTGTCCTGAAGGAGTTTATAAATCATAGAATCATACAATGGCTTGAGTTGGAAGGGACCCTCAAGATCATCTAGTTCCAGCCCCCCCGTATGGGGGGGGACACCTCCCACTAGATCGTATTGATGTTTCCAAATGTTTCATTTCAGTGGCCAAATCAGAAATGCAACCTGTTGTACAGTTCAGATGTTATTGTGTTCTCTCAGCTTTATTGTGCTCCGCTAAGGGAAAGGCTGTAGCAATGGCTGATTATGGAAAAGCCCAGCACGTAACATATGGGAAACATTCAGTGTGGAGCTTTTCCACGTGGCAGTGCACTCAGCACCCCCATAAAATGATAAGGAGCATAGTAGGAAACAATTTTCTGTACCTAAATATTTACTCAGCTTTTAGCATTCTGTATCACAAAAAAAGTCAACAAACCCTTCTGTTCTTTTCTTTAGCCTTTCTTGAATGAGACATTTAATTACAATTTTTTTGGCACAGTTGGTCTTACTACCCACTGCCAATGGAAGACATCACCCTGAGGAAATATTTTACTATATCCAATGGGATTAGCATCGTCTGCATTCATCTTTCAAAAAACTAAATAGATGGCCTGGGATAGCTAGAGAATGGATGTTCAAGGGCTTGTGGGCTGCATTTAACATCCAGTTCACAGGTATTGACTTTTCCAGTCTAAGGACTTCTAGATTTCTCTGAGTGATTCTATCTATATTGGTGTTTCACCAGAATTACACTTTCAAAGCTGATTTCCGTGTTGTGCTTTGGCTCACACTGCTGAAGAGTCTTCAGAGTGCATAAACTAGATTACTCTGACATTAAAGTAAACTAGAAGGTGTCTGCCAGGGGCACACCTGAAGCACTCCAGCTCCTAAATGGCATGTAGTCCACCAGAGCAAAACCTATGCCAAAAGAAAGGCATCTCTCAGGTCTTCACAAACATCTGCTTTGGTCTGCAGATGTGCTCCTAGTAATTTGTAGTACATACAGTGCAAATGTAAACTGCATCTTACCTGTGGCACAGCACATCCTTACTCTGGAGGGAGCAGTCACAGAGGTGAGGACAGAGGAGATGCATGTTTGGGCAAAGGACACTTGGTGTCAATGCATGGGAAGAGGTATCAACATTTGGGAAGAGGTGACAACTCCTCAGTGTTCCTAGGGAGAATGGTGGGACTCCTTGTGCACAGGGTGAGTGCTTCTTTCCTGCCAAACTTGCTATGAATTCAAGAGAGCTCCAGGCACAGCTGGGCCAGGAGCTAGTTGCTCCTCATAGGACTCAAAAAAGTTCAAGAGAGTGAGGGGGCACTGACTGTCTCACCAGCAGGGACACAGGCAGTTTTTGAGAGCAGTAGGAAGTGCTACTAGACATGGAGTTTGAGTGAGGATGCAGCTCCCTGTGCCAGCTCTGCACATTCCAAGAGCTGAGTACCCCTGACAGGGCATCCTGGGGGGTTGCATGGCTTGGGGATGGATGGGATGAGTGGTTGCAGTGTTTTGTCAAAGGCTCTACAACGGCCCCTCAAAGCAGAGTCAGCCCTGAAAGTTCTGGAACATACAACCAGATGGCTTGAAAGGGTCCTGCCCAGATGGCACGTGTCTCCTTTCCAGCTTTCTCACTGGCCTGCAGGCCATCCCAGCAAGCAGCTCAGTGGGAGCTCTGTC
>NW_009952797.1:329014-396570 GCF_000747805.2 Chaetura pelagica
TATTCCTCTGAGCCCTTGCCCAGCCCCTCACCCCCATGTCTAAGCACAGCACTACTTGTGAAGTCTGGACCTCAGGCCTGTTGCTTATAGACAATAGAAGAGATGTACATTACCCCTATTTGGGGGTAATTTTCAATACTAATTTATTTTTCAAACCGTGTTTCAGCTTTTCAGAGGATTCTTTTCTCTCTCAAGCTGCCACAGCTGTCACCAAGGGCAAGCTAAACACATTCATGCTCTTACAAACCCAGTTTATCATCTTCTGCACTTCTTTCTAGGCAACTGCAAACTCCTTAATTTGAGCCTAGCTTGAAAGACCAGCTCTGCTTCCTTTTTTTTCTACACAAACCTAGGTCAGCAGGTATGGATTGACTCCCAGCCAAGTAAGCCAAGAACAGCCCCCTCCATCCATCCTGCACCAGCCCTTCGGTCACCACTGCTCATCACCCTGCAGCCACCCCTGCAAGGTGGACCTCTGAGTGTGGCCAGGTACAGGCACATCCACCTGGTGCTGAATTCAGTTCTGACTTTTGGAGATGAACATGTACACAGCAGTTTGAGGGGGTTTTTTTAAGCAATCTGTTGTGCATACAGTCCCTTGCACAGATTTCATGCTGAAGTGGGAGAGAAACTCCCTTTAAAACAGTTCTTCTCTTTACTACTTTCTTTTGGAGGCAAAGGAATGAAACAGGAGAGTACTCACATATGGCAAAATTCAACTACTTCTTTGCTTTTCCTCTTTGTTCCTCCCTAAGTGAGGATGGTGCCTGCAGCTTCTCAGATAAGGAAAAGAATGTATTTAATTTATTGTGCACATTAGCTTTGGGCAAATGTCCTCATCTTTACTGGCAATGGGAAAATCAGATATCTTTATTGCTTCTGTTTATAAAGGCTTCTGCAGTCAGCTGAAGGAAACATACACATCTACTATGCTTTTTTTTCCCCTAATCTTTTTTTGTCTGCCAAAAGGCAAGTGCTCATTGATTGGGTATATTTGGGTGTAGGACAAATTTTTATTTAGACATAGGGAAGCCTCAAAGTGGGAGGACAGTAGTTAAGTATTAAAATACTTTAGTTAAATAGAAGACTTCTCATACAGCAGGCATCCAATATTTTTAGCTGTCAGTGGGAATTCAGTAGGTTGAAAAATGTGTCCAGTAATACATTTTTTCTATAAAGCAAACAGCAGTATTTCAGGGAGCTATTGCAGAATTGAATAAAATTATGTCTAATCACATTTTTCTACTCTTCTGGGAAATGACAGCAGACATCTACAGAAAACACTGCAATAAAGTTATGTATCCTAATTACAGATTATTTCAATCCAAAACAGGAAAGTTCTGTCTGTTGTGGTTTTGGTTTTGGTTTGTTTTGTTGTTGGTTTTTTAATTTGGTGTATACCCTGATTAATTAACAAACAAAGGAAAAGGACTAAGCAGCAGAATCACTTGACTCCTTCTAATCAGTCCCTGGCTCCATGGTGCCAATCGCGTGGTGCTGGTTGCAATCTGCCACTGACAGATGTAGCCAGGTTTGGAAGCTGTTACTTAACCTAGAGGCAGTGACAGTGTTTGGATAATTCTGATGTTATCCTGAGAGGATTAGGATGCAAACACAAATTTAAACTCTCTTCTCCGATGCCTATTTGAAGATGATGTGGGGCCGGCTGCCACAAAATTTGGCCTATGTTTGTATTTGAAGATATGTGGTTTCTCAAAGGAGGTGGGTTGTAGGCAGAGATGAAAGCAATTTGGTGCCTCTGGTCTCTGGGATGTCACTTCCAAGTGAGATCACCTTCACTGCACGTTTCCCTTTCCTCGTGCCAATCTGAGGAAATTTAGAGAAGTACAAACACACTCTATTCTTTTCAGAGATTTAAAAAAATTACACTAGATACTCATTCTTTTTTTTTTTTTGTCTTCAACATGTAATGCATGGCATAAAAATAATTCAGGGCTTTGGTGTTTTCAGGGTAATGTGATTTCCTGAAAACTGAAGTAAACTGCATTTTCTGAAGACAGATGGAATGATAACGAAAATCTTCTCATTCCTCCTTAAATCCACAACAACACAAAATGCATCAAGAAGCCTTTTGAACTCATTTTGTTGTCCCTAAAGAAAAACAGCAATGCAAGGAAACTGTACTTTCAGTAGGAAGGGCATCACCACTTTCTGGAGGTTAAATGTAAAAGCAAGACTTGTCTTTTTATATATGGTACATCCTGAAATCCTTGTACGCTGAAAAGTGACCCCGAGACCAAGATTTTCCACACCAGAAAATGAAAATACCTACTGTTGCTCTTACCAGGTATATGACAACATTTTCAGTTTCCATTTAATCTTCTGTTTGTTGGTATGTTTTAATAAGAAACACCACAGTAAGATCTACACTTCAAATGACAAATTGACATACTGGCATTTCAGTAGACACCTTAATTGTTAAGTGCTTGGTTTCTTACACAGCTAGGGAAAAAAAGATACAATATTAAGCCTCTCTGATGGAGTTGCTTATCCCTTTGTGATTTGGCTTGTAAAAATCTCTATTACCGGCTTATAGCACACTAAAAATGTTAAATAACACACTTCCAGATTATAAACTAAAATTTCAGGAAAGAAGGAGCTTAATGGAATGATGTTTTTTCCTGGTATGATTCTTACAGACTCATCTGGTTTTCAATTTTATTTTTAGTGAGTTATTCATTTTTGGGATAAAAGAAAGAGGCAGCATTTGTCACGAGCATTTGCTACAAAGCACAGAATTGCTAAAAAGAAAGTTATTAGCAAACATTCCTCCAAGCCAAGTCATCATTAGGCACTAGCTGTCATTAGGGGGAAATATAAAATAATAAAAAATATATAGATATAGATATAGATATATAGATATATAGGTATAGATAGAGATAGAGATAGAGATAGAAATAGAGATAGACATAGACATAGACATAGACATAGAGATGATAGAGATAGAGATGATAGATAGAGATAGAGATAGAGATAGAAATAGAGATAGACATAGACATAGACATAGACATAGAGATGATAGAGATAGAGATGATAGATAGAGATAGACATAGACATAGACATAGACATAGACATAGACATAGACATAGACATAGACATAGACATAGACATAGACATAGACATAGACATAGACATAGACATAGACATAGACATAGACATAGACATAGACATAGACATAGACATAGACATAGACATAGACATAGACATAGACATAGACATAGACATAGACATAGACATAGACATAGACATAGACATAGACATAGAGATGATAGAGATAGAGATGATAGATAGAGATAGAGATAGAGATAGAGATAGAGATAGAGATTCCTAAGGATTTCACAGAATGTTGGGGATTGGAAAGGACCTCCAAAGATCATCAAGTCCAACCCCCCTGCCAGAGCAGGACCAAATACAAATCACTCAGTAAGGCATCCAGACAGGTCTTGAATGTCTCCAGAGAAGGAGATTCCACAATCTCTCTGGGCAGCCTGTTCCAGGGCTCTGATTTGAAGACACAGAAACAACTGCATGAGTGTAAAGAAGTGTTTAGCATTTACTGATCTTTAAAAATGCTCTGGTTTTACTACTCCGTGTTCCCCCTTGAAATGTCATTTTCTGTATGTTAGGAGTAAATACTGATTATATAGTTCCATTGAGGACTGTGACTGCAGGATACCAAATTGGAAGTGTAAGAGGATTTGGGACTTTAGGTTTACATGGCCTTAAAGGAGTTATGAAAATTGCTACTTCTTTTCATTCGTCAGCACTTTCTCTATGTCCAGCTGAAATAAACTTCTATTTTTGCACCTTATTGTAAGGTTGTTGTTTTTTCATAGCTTTTGAATTGCTTGTCCTTGGAGTCTACTGCAATTTTAAAATAATAATTGCCATTAAAAACTTTTTATATTGCCTCCCTACAGCACTCTTGCAGCTCTCCAGACTTCATGCATTAAACCAGAGAAAAACAATGGAAGAGATGAGTGTGAAAATAACATTTTTAAAAATAGTGCATATGTTTGTTCCTTTTATTTCTTCTTCAAGTTGCTACATTTCTAGGTTTGACATTTGCAATTTCTGTCGTTAATGATGAAAATGTAAAAATGAGAACCAATATTTTGGAACTTCGAGATAATGGCCATTGTTAGGGAAGTGAACAACTTTTCTTTCAAGGAGTGTCCCAGACAGGATGGATGACAGACAGTGAGTATTTGCAGTAAGCAAGATGATTGCATACAATGTTGGGGAGTTTAGTTCTTCTGGATGAGAGGCATAAGTACAGTAAAAATGTAAGGAAACTGGGAGATAAGAAATGCAGTTAGGGTGCAGAGAGTATATTAGTAGTGCATTTTACTGCTTGTAATTAAATCAAACAACAAAGGTTTACCTCTAAAATGCTGGCAACTTATTTATTATCCAATCCCATACTAGGCCTAAAATATCAGTCATCATCTTTAAAGGATCTTACAATCCTAAACTTAATAATGAAGGTTACTTCATGTGAAGATTGCTAATACAGACAGTGAATGAGTAACAGTTCTCAGCCATGTCAGGCCCCAGCTGGGTGTCCTTGGTCAGACCACAGCTCCTGAGAACCAGCCTCTCTGGCAGGTGTCCCTGCTGGAGGAGAGAAGGTCCAGCAGCTCCCAGGGAAGGTGGACAGAGGATTTGCAGTTCTCCCCTCTTCAAGTTTTAAGCCATTACCCCTTGTCCTCTTGCTGCATGCCACTGTAAAAAGTGCTTCCCCAGCTTTCTTGTAGGCCCCTTCAGGTACTGAAAGGTCTCTAAGAGGTCTCCCTGGAGCCTTCTCCAGGCTGAACAACCCCAACTCTCTCAGCCTGTCTTCACAGAAGAGGTGCTCCAGCCCTCTGATCATCTTTATAGCCCTCCTCTGGACTCATTCCAGGAGCTTCATGTCCTTCTTATGTTGGGGGCTCCAGAATTGAACACAGTACTCCAGGTGGGATCTTCCTGGGAGTTGAGCAGAGGGGAAGAATCCTCTCCCTTGACCTGCTGGCCACATTTCTTTTGATGCAAGCCAGGACACAGTTGGCTTTCTGGGCTGCAAGTGCACATTGCTGGCCCATGTTGAGCTTCTCGGCCAACATCGTCCCCAAGTCCTTCTCCTCCAGACTATTTTCAATCCATTCTCCATCCAGCCTGTATTTGTGCTTGGAATTGCCCTGACCTAGGTGCAGGACCTGGCACTTGGCCTTGTGGAACTTCATGCAGTTTGCAGGAACCCAATTCCCAAGTTTGTCAATGTCCCTCTGGATGGCACTCCTCTCTTCCAGTGTGTCGACATCAACACACAGCTTCAGCTTGGGGTCATCAGCAAAGCTGCTGAGAGTGCACTCTATTCCACTGTCCATGTCACTGACAAAGATGTTAAATAGCACAGGTCCCAGTACCAACCCTTGGGGGACACCACTCGTCACAGGTCTCCATCTGGGCATCAAGTCACTGATCACCACTCTTAGAGGGCAACCGTCCAGCCAGTTCCTTTCCCCATGCCTTAGCAGAGTCTTCAGGAGGATCTGCTGGGCACAGAGATGAGACTGACTGCTCTCTAGTTCCCTGGGTTCTCCTTTTTTCTCTTCTTGAAAATGGGGTTATGTTTCAGTGATCCAGTCAGTGGGGGATTTTACCAGATGACCAAGACTCTTGAAATATGGACAGAGGCTTTGTGACTTCATTGGCCAGTTCCTTCAGCAGCTGTGGATGAATCCCATCATGTCTGATGGACTTTCCAGGTTTGCTCTGGCAGCATCTACTGGTTGCACTTCAGGTAACCTGGGAGGGTTTGTTTGCCAAAAAGAAAAGGGAATAGAAGCAAGGAAGAGGCAGTAACTTCTACCAGTGGCAGGTGTGGGACATCTGTGTTACAGCAGAAGTTTATCCTGATACTAAATTCTCTCATGAGAAACTCCAAAAAAACTCTGTGTTCTCTATTCTAGAGCCAGCAAAAGAAAAATAAAACTTGCACAGGACTTCTCATTTATCTATATGAAAGCGTTTTAAGCATGGCAGTATAACCTCTATTTCACAGATGCAGAAAGTGAGGCAGTCATTAGGTAGCATCAGTCACAGCTAATTGCCCAAGGGCCTAAGACTCATTACAGAATCACACAGAATCACTGAATTGTCAGAGTTGGAAGGCACCCCTAGAGATCATCTAGTCCTACTCCCCTTCTAAAGCAGGATCCCCTAGAGCCAGCTTGTCCGGTCTGTGTCCAGGGGGGTCTTGGATATCTCTAAAGAGGACTTCACAACCTCCCTGGGCAGCCTGTCCCAGTGTTTTGTCACCCTCATAGTAAATAAGTTTTCTCATATGAAAATGAAACTGCTTCTGTTCCAGCTCAATGCCTCTCATCCAGTCAGCACAAAATAATTACAGTGCAAAATATTGGGGGTTTTATTATTGTTTTCATTCAGGCCAAAAAGCAGACCCTATCTGATTACATTTTAATTAACCATTTTAATTAACTTAGGATTTTAACTAACGTAGGATCATTTTGTCATGAAATACCATGCAGCATGATATAACATGGCAGGCAACAGGCCAAGGCATGGAAAAGACTGTTGGGAAAGCAACAGTCTCAATATATCATTACATAAGGACAAGAAAATGACATCTCTGTACAGTTGAGAGAAACCAAAAATGTCTGTGCAACTTAAAAAAGCCTGAATCAAGAGAAGCTCACACCAAAGACAAGTCCATAGCACATTTCCTGCTGTTGTAAACATTCAATCCAAACTCATATCAACTCAAATGAAGTTCTCTCTCAGATTCTTCCTGCTCTTCCTTTTTGTTGAGTCATTGAGCAAGAAAGCCAAAAAACCTTACTGCATTTGCCTGTTCTTGAAATGTAGGATAGGAGTCCTAGTTGTCCAGAGAACTGAACAGCAGCTGGAAAACAATACCAGTTTCAAAACTGTAGGCTGACAGTGGGGACACACTGGTGGCTTGGGGAATGATAGGCCAGTGGAGGAACAGAATGTGTGTACTCCAGAGCTTAACATACACCTTGTCACTTGAATAATTCTCCAACTGATTCGGTGATTTTGTAGCACTTCAGAACTGTTCACTGATTTTGGCTGTGCTTTTAACCACCTGCTGGTGTGACAGAATCTGTTGTCTCATCTGCAACAGTGCATGCCATCTCCCAGAGGTCTGAGAAATACCACTTGTCTTTTCTAAAGCTGTGATTTCCAGCATGAGTTTGTCTCTGCTCTTTTTCAGCGACTTTGAAATATCAGGATCATAAACTGCTCAGAAAAAAAAGCAGCTGAATAAATTTGCAGCTAATCTTTCTTGTTATTTTGGGTTTATTCCTTGTAATGGCCTTGCATTGAAAACTTTTCAGCAAGATATCATCAGTTACTTAGCATTTACAATAGGATCAGGCTTCTTTCTTCAGGATGCTTTGGAAATTTTGGGTGGTCTTTGTATTCTTTTGAAGATCAGCTTCTTTAGACCTTGAGAGTGTTAGTTCCCATCACAAGCTTTTTTTTTCAGGTAGGGAACCCAGAATCCAGAAAATCCAGTATGAAAACTTCCATACATCCCCAGGCAGACACAGCTTGTCCCTGCAGCACTAACACAGCTGCAATCAGCTGGTGTCACTTGTGTCAGCACAAAGGAAGCCCTGAAATTGCTGAACCTGGATGAGCACACCCGCTTTCCAGGGTGATTTACATTCCCCATGACATGCTTGGTGAAACAGTGAGAGCCAGAAAAGTTAACTTACTTGCTGGAAACAAAACTAATTTTAAAAATTCTTTTCCTTCCTTGTTCTTTGCCTTCTTTTCAGTTAGGCATAATTTAAACTATTTTTTTTTTAACACCTTGGAATTCTTCATCTTCTTTGCACCCCACTCAATCACTACTCTGTCAGCAGAACTTGTATAGGCTTGAAAGACAGAAACACAGCCAACACTGTCTGAAAAATGGAAATTGTTACCTGGCCTCTGGGTTTTGCAGTGTCCTTTTTTATTTTTTTATTTTTCCTTTTATTTGAAGAATGAAATTAAGGAATAGTCTAGACTGCATCACTGAGGAGATGGAGCAACATATGCATAATGCAGTGATAATTTGGGATAACTCCTATTATTCTGCTAAGTAAAAATCAAAAGGTGCTCTCACAAAGAAATTATTGAAGTTTGAGCAACAGGCATGACAGACAAGTCAGAGACATCTCAGTCTTTGGGCCTTCAACAGTGTCTGGTTTTTCTTTTCTAGGTGAAAAAACAGCCTGGATTCAAGTGGTGAAAGGAAGAAGGGATACAGGATAAAAGTCAGTGGGGAGACTTGGAGACAGAAATGGCAAGGCAATTCCAGATGTTCTCTTACATGAGAGCACTGCCACACAGAGTGATGAAAACAAGCAGCAAAACTTACGAGAGACTTAAAGAGGAGGTAGGCTATGTTTTTCCTGCTACAGAGATTTCTTCTTTTACAGCTGTTTCTTCTTTGTTAACAGAGGTCATGATAGTACATTACCTACCTATGTCTATGCTGAATCTAACCTTTATTGTGCTCACCTGACTTCTGTTTATAACTGCTTCTTGGTCCTTGATTTCCTAAATTGTTTCCATTTCCAGTAAGACTTTTGGTAAGGCCTCTGAAAGGTTCAAATATTGATGTCCCCCATGTGAATCAGAGATTTTTCTAGTTAATGGGAGTGGATTAAGAGGACCTGACTGCTAACTATGCCTTTGGAGATAGCATCACTCTTTCAGTACCTGAATATTTAGTTTTTCAGCAATGAGCAGTAACAATCTAAAGTGTAAAATGTATGTGCTGTTTTTTTTTAAATAGGGGTAGGGCTGCAGAAAGCAGGAAAAATCCACAAATAAATCCACTGGTCTTTGGAAGATCTTACACTCCAGGGAAAGGAAAAGGCAAAAAGTCAGTTTTCTGCTTTCCAGCCCATGTTTAAAGCATTTCAGCTACAGATTGTACTTGATCTCCAGCAGCTTCCTTGACATGTCACAAAGAGTTACTTGTAATTCAACTGCCCTTGGAAGTAATAATGATTTTTTCCTCAAAAATTATAGGCCTCCCTTGTGCACTGAACACCTCTATAGAATCCCCCACTGTATGACAGCTGTGCAATTATAATTCTTACAACCTATTACTTAAAAAGATCTAGCTTGCTCCTGAAGCTGTTAAAGGATATGAATCCCAGGACCTGCAGCAAGAGTGTGCCAGAGGACATTTCTGGCAGTGTGTAGACAGTTGTGAATCATGTTTCAGCTAGATGGAAATGGTCATGCATTGCACTGCAGTCAAATGAGTGCTTGGCTCTCATTTGACAATTTACTATTTAAGAATTTTATTTTTCCAATCAGTTTAGCCTTTTAAAATTGTGCCTTGGCAGTAGAAGAATTCAGGACAACAGAACAGGGAGAAATAATCTGGCTTTATTTTTTTTTCTTGTGAGGAATAAAAGAGGACACAAAGGAGAATGGCTCCAGCCTGTGAGAACTTAGTTCAAGAGAGACGTTGCAAAAGAAAAAGATATTGTTCTTTGCCATGAAAAAGTGGCAAGTAATTTTCAGATATGGAATAAATCTATAAGATCCACTGTAGGGCACAACTCTGCTGCTAGCATAAAATTCTCTTGGGACAACTCAGGTTCTTCTGCAAAGAAAACCAGATGAGGTTATTACTTGGCTACAAGCTATTACTTGGCATGAAGAAATACAGAAAACAAGAAGAATAGTGAAGAATGGTAATGTCAGCAATGGCTTGGTGCCATAGAAAATGAGAGAAAAGTCTTGAAGAGTTGGAAAAGAGAGAGGAGTAATCAGAAAGCAAACAACACTTGAAGAACACATTCAGATTTGTAAGTCTGGGTTCCCTGTTACCTCTGTTCTTTTTGTTCACTCTACTAGAATTATGAGCCACCCTGTCGCCCCAAAGGCCAAAGAAACTCCCCTTAGGAAATAGACATGATCCCTGTTGTCAACAGGTAGCTGCAACCACGAGAAGCAAAAGGACTTGGGTACCCAAAGCCTTTGATCTTTTAGGACACACCTGGGATTACTCTAGAAAGGTAGTGGAAAGCTTGATAAGTGGATTTATATGTGTATCCATAAGCTGTCCTGCTCTTATCCCACATTGACTCTCCAAAACTTAGCTGAAAATAAGGTCGGAAGTTCGTGTATGACTAAAACATGCAGAAGGAAGATTACTTTTCCTTCTGTAATGCCCAGTTACACAAAGCATATGAATGACTGAAGAGCACTCTGGCAGATGCATGGCTGGAAAATAGGAGCTGAAAAGATCTATTGACCCCATCTGACGTGCTTTGCAAAGCACAAGCCCAGCTGAGCCAAGCGGCCCCATTCAGAGGCAGCTGATAAGAACGAGCACGGTGTCCTGAGGGGACCACACTTAGAGAACATAGACAGTGATTATGCTGAAATAATTAATACCTCTAATCAAGCAGAGAAGATGCAAGGTTCAAAACATTGATTTTGTTCCTATTATTGAAGAGAAAGAAGCTGTTCTTTTATGCTAAACACTGTAGCAGCCCTATGTTCACACTGCTACAGGTCTTTTTCTTTATAACAATCCACTCTGAACAAACCAAACTGTGCACAGCATGGACTGATAGAGATTGACTTGAACATTTTTTATGAATGTAAATTGCTGTAGGCTTTAAAGGATTCTAGATTCCCCTTGGGTAGGTACAAACTATTTTTAAAATGGATTTGATATGACATCTGTTTTAAAAGCCAGTTTGAAACAGAATATATCTGTATGCTAATGGGAGTAAATGGGATTGTGAAACATGGGTTGTAGGCCTTTTGTTTTAAACAATGCAAGAAAGTAAGCACACAAATAATAAAAATAACAGCAATACTAAGGTACTGGGTTTTCCAGTTGCTCCATATGTATTCAAGTGTATTGACATCAAGCCAGAGACATACCAGGCAGCTGTCTTTAAAGTCAGGCAAACTGCAGCTGAACTGCACGCAAACATCAGCCATCACTGGAAAACACATGGACAGAAAGGTTTCCTTTATCAAAAACCTTATAAAAACTATTTTATATGCAGATATGCACATATATATGTATATGCTTTTTTTATACAGGCACATGCATATATATATACATACATGTATGTATGTTCACACAGGTTTTAGATAACATTTCTACAGAAAATTTCAACTTGCCAGCAAAGTGTCAAAATGCAAAGTGTTGCCCAACCACTGATATATTCCAGCCTTGAAATGTCTCTTCTCTCATATGAACTCCCATAGTGCTTTAAGCATCCCCCCTGAGGTACAGGGATGCCTCTAGCAGGAAGGCAAGGCAGTACATTTGAGAAGTTTATCACCTTCAAGGGAGACAGCAACTGACTGAACTCACTACATCCAGAGGACAGGAGTGCCAGGCCCCCAGCTTGTATGTCCTATGAGACTCTGTAGAAATATCTATTTGGAAGAGAAATCATTGGAAAAACATGAAAATGAAAAGAAAACAGACCTGTACATTTTAAAACTGGTTGCAAAACATTTTTAATGCAGTCAAATGTTTGCCACCTTTACAAAAGCAATACCTCTAAGGTATCCCCCCACTGACTGTCTCAGCACAGCAGTGGGTGAAAGAGCAAATAGCCTGTATGATCCCTCTGCCCAGGAACTGGGATGTGTGGAAACTGTAATTTTGGTTGCTGGCTGCTTCTGGCTCCAATACCATCCACACATCCTTTCTCTGCAAGCATCTGCCAAACTCAATTCTCTCTCAAAGAAAGAACAGCATTACCTTTTCTCAAAGAAAAACAAAAACAAAGAACAGGAAAAAAAGAGAGGAAAAGGGTACTTTGGAATAACGTAGAGAATTAAATTGTCACATTTACTCTGAATCACTTATCTCCTAGAAAATATCTACCTGTACTCATCAGTTCATTCTTTTTCCTTTATGCCACTGCAACAAAACAATGGGGCTAAAATGACTTTCAGCCTTGTTTTATGAAACTTCATGAAGCAGAGAGTCCAACTGGTAAATCCCCATGTCAAAAAAAAATATTTTAAAAATAAAAAATAAATTAAACATTTATAAAAAGCAAACACAAGACACTATGCCACTTTCTTGGAAGAGAAAGCAAAGCGAAGTTATAGTTCTTAATTGTGTTTTTCCTACTTAAATGCTTAAAATGTCTGCAGTAGGGGTAGGATTAACCTGTTGAAAACATCATCTCTGTCCTTAGTGCTCTGTAGGTCTTGCAACTCCTTAGGCACTTCCCAACTTGGCTAGAAAATTCCCAGAGTTTTAACTCTCTTATAATTCCTTGGAAGTGCCCATTGTGCAGAGAGCATGTACCTCCTAGTTTAAACCTTCCTTATAGTGTAGGCTGAGATGAATAAGGATCTGAAGCCACTTAATTTTGTCACCAAAGCATTAGAAGAGATCAGAAGTAGAGCTCTTGCAGTAGCAATGGCAGCATTTAAATGGTAATAGGAGCATTTAACTAAGCAGCCAAAGTTTTCCTTTCTTCCCTGACAGAGAATTTATACCAAAACCGTGGTTCTAAAACTTGGGTGTCATGGTGCCTAAACAAGTCTGTGCTCCAACACAGCCACTCGAGAGTGAAAACTCCTCCACTTCTGCAGCATAAGAGATTGAAGAGCAGCAGCACCCTGAAATGTAGGCTAGTACCACGAGTTACCTCTCCCTTTCAACAGAGGTGAATTATTAAAGAGCCTGAGCTCAACAGAACAGACGGGTGGTTACAAAACCGTATGGCAAAACAGAAAAACATCCCTCTAGGCAAAGCTGTCAAGGCTACAAAAATCTGAAATTAAAATGGGTATAAATAATTATCCGGAACCAATGAGGCAAGAAAGAAAGACAAATACTGTCAAGAGAGAAAAAGAAACCAATTTAAAATCCAAGCTCCAGCAAGTGAGACACATGAAAGTCAACCATTGCTATGAAGGACAAGATAAGTGGAACAGTGTAAAGGTGATTCTGTTCCAGCAGAGAAATGGTACTCTTCAAAACAGTTAATCAAACCCAGAATGTTCACACATTGCTTGTGTGCAAGTGTTCTTGTTTTCCATTTTGAACACAACTGGAGAAAATGAATATGTAGATTAATCTAATCCTGGAATTAATTTTCATGAGAACTGCTGAATATTTGTACACAAATACCATCTTGCTGCAACGGACTCTACACTTCTAATTTTATACTGTGGATCCATGGATGCATCTTTGGACTGAATTAGTGGAAACTTTTAAAAGGTTTATACTCTGACTTGAAGAGCTACATAGAAATGTTTCCAAAGGGAATGTGAGAACCACTAAAGTGAAGCTATCTGTGCTTCACATTCTTCTTCTTACTGCCTTACAAAACCCTTGCCACAGCACACACCTTTGGAACTGTGGTTAACCTTTACCTAACAGGGCCCAACGTTTCCTTGCTTTGACCTTCCTGCCCTGGGAGGCCGAAGAAACATCCTGTCCCTTCCCTATAGATATACCAGCCACAACAAATTCCCACATTCACCTTTGTTTCTCTCCTCTCCTTCATTTTTCTCCTCTACCTGAGATGAAACCTTTTTTGCTTAACCTTTGAATCCCTGCAGTTACTCAAAATTGCCCACACTGGTACCTATGGATAGAATATACCCATGGAACTGGGAACTCCGTGTATGCACAGATGCCTCCAGCATCTGTTCACATAAAATTTAGGAGTTCCAGCAAATGAAGCAAAATTTTAAAAATCTCCTTCCTAGCTGAGATCTCCAAGGCAGGGATGGCAAGCAGTTAATATTTCCTTCTCTGTGTGTCTCAGCAAGAGGTTGAAGGCATTTGGCTTCTGAGGAGAGGAGAGGAGAGGAGAGGAGAGGAGAGGAGAGGAGAGGAGAGGACAGGACAGGACAGGACAGGACAGGACAGGACAGGACAGGACAGGACAGGAGAGGACAGGACAGGACAGGACAGGACAGGACAGGACAGGACAGCCGGAAAGATAATAGAAAGACAGAAGTGAAGTAATAGATGGAGAAAAATGGCAGGGAGCTAGATGAAGCTGCTAAAAAATACAAGTCTAGGAGATAAAGTGAGAAAAAAAAAGGAAGGCAGAAATGGGAAATGTACACATATTTCAAAGGAATCGACACATCTTAGAAGGGAAAATGAAAAAAAAAATTAAAAGGAGGAAAAGTAGGAGAATTCTAGTGAGACTGAATGGTCATGTATCTGAGGTAAAACAGCCTTGGGGAAAGAATAAGGACACAAAAATCATATTGCTTTAATCATGCTATGTAGTTACAATAGTAAAACCTCCTGAGCACAGACTCAGCAGTATAGATCTAAATGCATATGCAGAGCACATTCATAAAAGAACTGGAAAATCTGCAGGCTGGACATACAGCTGAGAGAACCAAAAGCAAAGCAATGGTTAGGTTGGAAAAAAGAAACAGGGAAGTGCACGTTCTATTCAGCAGTTGCAACAGAGCAGCATTTTAATAGTGGCACTGAAGTTTTATTTCAGAAAGGTTTCAGTTCTGAAATCAAACGATAAATGCAGCTTTCAATTTAAGGCTTCCAAACTTTACAAGATTCCCTCTCATGCCAAGATACTTCAGACACAGGCTTAGACTGTGCAGTTTCTAGGGTATTTGCTTTGCAGATAATATTCTCATCAGCTTAGGAAAGTGCATTTGCCTCTCACACATATAGCTGATGTTCTGGGGGAAAACATAATATGATGGGCTTCCAACTTCAGTCCTCTCCATTACTTCAAGGCTGAAGGTGGGTGGCAGGAATACTCACCTGTACATCAGGATCCACTGCAGTCAATACTGGACTCTGGGGAGCTAACTTGATATTTATATATTTGAACACATTTTCAAATGCAGATATGAATCACATCAAAGAGAATAGGATTCCAGTAAAAAAAAACCAAACTAATCCTCTTTTCTCTTGAGTTCCAGAGCAATTACACTGCATTTGAGGCACGATGGATTTCAGCTGACTGAGTCAGTGCCTGAGCACCAAGGGCATCCTGGTGGCTCTGATAAGCCAGATAATTCATGCACAGAGGAATAGCACTTACTGCTATGTTCATCCCCTTCTATTATTAATATTTTTGCAGCTGATTTACTTTCTTAGATAGAGGATAATAAAGATTCACATGATACAGATCCAGGTCTCTATAATCAGTATGCAAAAGAAACCTTCATTAATATCTACTGACAGCATGACTACTTAAGTGATTCAGTCTGGTATCCTTAAGTCACAGTCTCCTGAGTGCCAAGGCTTTCTATATAGCAGCAGGGACCACTTCCACACTGAACACTGATGCTCAGTTAATCTAAATTCTAATTAATTGGTTTTCTTTTACTGTGTATTCATGTCTAAAAGGAATTTTTTTTAGATCAATTTATCACATTTAACAAACCAGCAGAAAGCAGAGTGAGAGATGTAATTATTGCTTTCTTTTTCAACCCAGTGAATACAGACCATCCATTTTAATTCTAGTGTGAGCAGGCTCATCACCACAGAAGCCTGTCTTGATGCAGGGTTCTGAAGCAAGATCCTCTGTAGGTCAGTCTCAAAGGTGTCAGGGCTCACAATGCACTTCACTGCGTTGTGTATTAACAAATCCAGTCCAACAGAGCCAGAGACATTCCTATACTACAGAAATTCCAGAATGAAACATAATCAGTGGAGTCAAACTCAATAATAGAGCTAAGTGTATGTTAACAGAGTTAACAGTTCAGCTAATAATTATTAGAGAAAAAACAGTGCTGGAGAGGCAGAATTGTGCCTCTATCAGGATACTAACCAGCTGTTGTCTCAGAAATAAGGGTAAAGGGAGGTTTACTTTTCATTGGTTTTCTCTGGAAAAGACAGGTACTTTATAACACTGGCAGAATAGATTTGCCAGCCAGGGTTTGTCTGGGCAGAAAATACAGGCTAATCTTTCTACATTTAGAGTCCAAAAAAGTGTGACCAACAAGTGTTACAAAGGTAACATCTAAGCTGACCTCCATGTGCCAGCTTTCTCTGTCCCCTCTTCTAAGTTATCTATAGATCTGTGTGAAGACACTCCATATGTAACTATATTGGCTTGCATACTCCAGCAGAAGAGCTCCTACATTTCCAGAAAAGAAACTACATTTCTATTACAACTGATATCTTAGGTTTCTAACTATAATTTCATTTAACACTAGCAGAAATCTACAGTATTTCCAGACACTTGCTGACAGTAGTAGTACAGGTAGTGGCTTTAGAAGACATTAAAGAGGTATCCATTTATACAGCAGAGGTGAGAAAGCTGCTGTAAGACTTGAGAGGGTTCCTTTGTGGAAATAAACAAGAGAAATCGAAAAGCTCTTGCTACATGGAGAGAAAATGGCATTTAGCAAAAAAATTCAACAAGGCCACTTCAGGGCTTCAGATAATTAGCTGAGCCAGGTTTAAAAGGTCAGGACATAATATTATTTTGAAAAATTAAAACAAAACAAAACAAAACAAAACAAAACAAAACAAAACAAAACAAAACAAAACAAAACAAAACAAAACAAAACAAAACAAAACAAAACAAAACAAAACAAAACAAAACAAAACAAAACAAAACAAAACAAAACAACAAAAAAACTTAGTCAGAAGAGTTAGGATTAGAATTAACAGAGACCAAACCATCTCTTAAATGGAGGGTGGCACTGAAGTATGGATTGCACTAAGGTCTGTGCAAGATAAAGTGCTGCCTCAAAGCTGTTTACTCAACTCACAGTCATTTGTGCATCTTACACCTGCTAGATTTATTTTCAGACTTGAGATGGGCATAAACTATGACCCATCCTTGTACCACAGGAATCTCTTTTTCCTTCACAGCTCTTTAGTTTTGTTTATCATTTACAGTGGCCCATCCCTAGATACATGCACAGAAAGAGAACCAATTCTGCTCACAGTTTTATGGTGGTGAAGGAACTGACTTCTCTTCTCCTTTGCACAAAATCAGTATTAAAACTCACCTAACAGCCTTTGCAATGACATAAACAACTGTATAACTGCTAGCATACCCTGCAGGCTTTTGATCATGGCTCAGTTACCCCTTTACTTCCGTATCAGTTGTGGATGAAAGAAATTGCCTTAAGAGACACTATTGCTGGCAGTTGCTTACGGCCATAAAGCCTCATCCCACCCTCCCTCAGGCTCTACAACAAAGAGCAGATCCTTTCAGCAGGCCAAATGATTCACATTATTTCTTTGTAGGAAGTAGAGAGAGATGCAAAGCCTGGGTTTCATTGGTGCTTCTCCTGCATCAGTGTTCACCAGGGAGCTTTTCATGTTTGCTGCCCTTTGCTTTTGGTCCTACGATGGCTGCCTTGGCTGTCCTGAGCACCTGTTTTGAACTGTCATGGGAGGCAACGACTGACTATAAATTTCCAGCACAACAGATCAACTCAGTGTGGAATGAAGCTGCTATCAGGAGCCACTGGGACCTGTGACCCTCAGGACAGTTTGGGGTGAGGGGAGTTATTTTCATGCTACCAGTCAAAATCAGTTCCTGAGCAAGGCACCGACAACAAAGTTCTACATTCTTGCTCCAACCCAGGAGAATCCATTGCAGAGTCCTAAATCAGGTCTCCTGTGAGGGGAAGCCACAAAGTCCACTAAAATGCAGGTGCAATCATGTCTCATACCAGTATTGATGGCTCCATTCCAAGGCATTAGTTTTACAAGTGAGTGGGGCTGAAGGAATCCTCTCTCCTTGTGTTGCCTCCCTCGAGCTTTGTCATCCTTCATTTACCAAGGAAAATGCCACTGCTGTGCTGTTTGAAGCAGCACTGATTTATTCATCTCCCCAGTAGGTCATGATGGTAAAGCCAACTGAAATGAAAAGCTCTCAACCAGCTGTTAGGCACCAGCTAAACAGAAAGGTAGAAAAGAGAGCAGATCTGACTCTAACTGCCCTGTGATATGGCAGGGAGAGTGCAAACTGAGCATATGTTTCTTGTCTGCTGCATCAAACCACTTGCCACCCCTTTTCTCTGTCATCTTCTGAATTGTAATGAGACAGTGTCTTTACTGTTGCTTATCTCCCACCGTGATGTGATGTTTTTCTTTTAAGCACTTTGAAGACTTAGATATGTATTTATGGTATGCAATGTATTTTGCTTAGCATTGAAGAGGAGAAAACTGTATGAATCCCTTTATGTTCCTTCACTGGGATGTGTTTATCATCCCACAAACAAATGTAATGCAAACTGGCATCAATTTGACTAAGAATAATAAGCCAAAACGTAATGTGAATACATAAGAAGTCTTGTTGACAGCTTGTTTACAAAATCCAGGACTTTAATGCAGATCTTGTTTTAGCACAAAACCTATTAACATAACAAGAATACTGTCTGCTTCAGACAACCTGTTGTCCTCAGCTGCACTTGTTTTTGGTGCAGTCATACTTTCTCAGACACTGAAACTTTGTTTATACAGAGTTCTCACTTCACTAGACTCATGGATTTCTGAAGGGTTTTTGAAGGCTCCTCTACTGGTAGACATGGTTGTTCTTCCCACTGCATAGGACAGAAAGAGGAAAAAAAATTTCTAACCCTTCAAATTCAGATTAACTTGTGCAAATTAGATACAGATTTCATTAGTTCAGCACCTTTTCAGGGACAAACTAATTCCTTTTCTCCAAGTGCCGAGGGTCAAAACAATAGTAGCAACATAAATTGTCTTAAATATTCAATCTAAGCCCCAGTTCAGGATGGCAGTTAAGCATTTCACTTTTTGAGAAGAACACAGATGCCTTTTTAGAAACAAAACATCACTTAAATATTTCATAAATTAACATGTTTTCCTGAATTAAGGACTTTCACTGAAGAGCATCTGCTTAATTCATCAGGTTGGAAGAAGCTGTTTCACAAGAATCTACCTGAGCTTTGTGTGAGGTCCAGTTTTATCTAGTATCTTTATTCATCATTATCATAGAAAATAAACCATACATTTGAAATCCAAGAAGGACTAGTGCAGGCAACAGTACACAGAGAGAACAAATGCAGACATCTACCACAAAGGTGATGCACAGGGCTCTGTTTTGACTGTAAAACACAAAGAAGCAAACTTAAGCTTGGATGCCTGGCTTTTTTTGGAACAGGCTGCCCAGGGAGAAGGTGTTAAAAAAGCAGGTAGACATGGTCCTTCAGGAGACAGTTGAGTAGTCAGGGGTGCTAGGGCAGACAGTTGGACTTGATGATCTTGAAAGTCTTTTCCAATTTTGATTATTCTGTGATTCCGTGATGCTGTTTTGGTGTTCTCCAACTCCTCAGTGCTTCTAAAGCAGGTAGACATGGTCCTTCAGGAGACAGTTGAGTAGTCAGGGGTGCTAGGGCAGACAGTTGGACTTGATGATCTTGAAAGTCTTTTCCAATTTTGATTATTCTGTGATTCCGTGATGCTGTTTTGGTGTTCTCCAACTCCTCAGTGCTTCTTTTAATATTTATATACTGAACAATGTAAGCATTGTATGCATAAATCCATCCCATGAACAGCAGGCAGCATTGATGGATTGATTCTCAAATTGGATCTAAAGCAGAGTTGCCAAGTTTGATAAATCTTTTACAGAGGCAACAAAAACATCATCTCTAATATGGCCCGTAGAAAAGACATGTAAAATTCAATTACGTTAAGGAAAACTTATAGCAAAAGGTTTTAAATAAACATAACAAATGCTAAATCTAAAATATAAATATTTACTAATATAATTAGTTAAATATCTCCTGTCTGTTTATATGTAGAATATATAACATATGCTCTCTGGATTTTGTAGTTAAAGTTGTTCACAGTAATTGATGCAGGAACATATTTCTACTTTCTGTTGGCACTGTAGAATATTTACATTATTTTGAGTCTATTTTGAAACAAATTTCCAAATCTAACCTGTGCTGGACAAAATTGGTCCACTTGTTAATTTTTTCAGTCTGACAGTGGACACAAGATTACAGCAAGTATTTTCTTGCACACAGGAACAAGAAATAATTTGTATGTAGAGTCAAGAAATATGATATTAAAAGTTTCAAATTCAAGCAGATGGGAGCTTCTTTATTCATCTTCTTCATCACAAGTTTTCACTTTCACAGTTAAATTATTTTTTCATGAAAAAAAAGGCAGCTATGGCTAGTCAAGAGGTGCTATGAATATCTGTTTGGCATATTGTTTTACATCAACTCATGTTGTAGCCCCACTTGTGAGGAGCAGCTGAGGGAACTGGAGTTGTTTAGACCATAGAGAAGAAGACTGAAGGGAGACCTTATTGTTCTCTGCAACTACCTGAAAGGAGGTTGTAGTGAGATGGGGATTGGACTCTTCTCCCAAGTAAGAAGTGATAGAACAAGAGGAAAGGGCCTCAAGTTGCATCAGGGGAGGTTTATATTAGAAACTTCTTCACTGAAAGGGCAATTAAACACTGGAATGGGCTGCCCAGGGTGGTGGCTGAATCACTATGTCTGGAGGTGTTTAAAAGATGCGTAGATATGATGCTTCGGTTTAGCATGGCCTTGGACTTGGTAGAGCTAAGTTGATGGTTGGACCAAATGATCTTCAAGGTCTCTTTTCCAACCAGAATGTTTCTGTGATTCTGTGATTCATTTGATATCATTCCAATTTTTTTCTCAAGTCAGAACTGCAGATTCCCTCACAGACATCCTTGGAGCATTTCACCAACCTCACTCAATTTATTTTCGCAAATATCCTTCAGTGAGACAGATGAAGTGAGATAAAGAAAATTTAAGGTTAAAACTCTTAGGTTCCCTAACCTGAAGTTTACAAATTGCAACTGTGACTGATCAGCACATAAGAAAAATCAGGTAGTCAATTCTCAGGTTAAAGCCTTGCTCAGCTTCCAGCAGCCCCCAGGTGCAGTATTTTTCAAAGGGTTAAGACATGGAAATCTTGGAGGATTTTTCTTACAGGACACCTAAAACTATGCTTGTGACACTACCTCAGTCTCTGACAAACTTTAAACCCTAAAGTATGTCTCTGAAACATGAAGGCATTAAAGCTCTTCATCAGAAAGGACTGTGTGATAATGTGTTTAATATTAGTTTTCCCTCAGTCTCATTCTTGACAAATACCTTGGACTGTCAAGTGGCCTTATTTACTGGCAACGCTGAAAACTGCACCTATAATGACAATATTATTATTATTATCAACTGGAATGTATCTTGTCAAGATTTTGCTGTGCACCTTGTGCCCTGCATGCCTTGCATCATATGTATCAGTTTAAAAGAGTTATTTTACCTCAAGCAAATCACATTTGGACTCTTCAAGCTGGTATGGTACAAAACCTAGTGTGCTGTTCATACTCTTCCTCAGTCTCACAGTAAAAGTTCTTCTTATTTTTCACACAGTCAGTACAGAAAAGTATCTCCTTCACATACTTTTTGGTTGGTCAAATTACACTGCTTGGGCCAAAAGCTGGTGGATCTCAAGCCAAAATTTTGCTCAGGGGTCAGAGTATGTGACCACATTAACCCTCAACATTTTTTTTTCCAACCAGCTCTTCAAATTAAATATTCAGTCATGTGTTTCCTAAGATTATGGACTGATCTTTGCCAGCAGAAATCCTTTAAGGCAGAGAATGCATGAAAGAGATTACATTACCCCTAGCTTTAACCACCACTAAATAACTGGATCAAAATGAAATAACCCACATGCTATAATCAAACTATTAGAACAAATATGTATGTATTTCCACCTAGCAGGTAAATTACTCCTCATTTATAAAACTAAAAACTATACTTTACAGGTTTCGTTTTCTCAGGTATTGTGAGAGATTAATAAATTGACTAGCTGGCTATAATTTGTAGTTGTCTGAGCTCAAAAGTGAATGTAGGAAAGACAAAGAGAAAAAAAGTCATCCTGAAGCATTAGCACTCCTGAGTCAATCTGAGGAGAATCTTAAGTTTTCAATTTATGCTCATGAGCTCCAGCACTGTCAGACTTGCTGGGATTATTTTACTTCAATCAGTGTCTGTAGCTCTTCTCACAAACAATGTATAAAATTCACATAAGAAGTTATAGGTTGGAATGTGGTATAGGTAAATATATTAAATACAAGGAGGAAGAAAAAAAAAAAAGGAAAATACAAACCTTATCCCTATTCTCCCTAGAATTGTTGGTTAAGTCAGAGGGCTTTGGGTTTTTTTTCCTCCCCTCTCTTAAATTTTATAAAGGATAAGTAGTCATAGACTGCCTGGAGAAAGAGGCTGGAGACAAAAAAAAAAGAGAAGTTGGGGTTTTGCTTGACAACTGGTGGACTGGAGGAAAGTCAGATGAAGAAGGAATAAGGTTCAAAACAGCAGACATGTATAAAGGGAAAATTCTGGAGAATAAGTTTGAGAGAGAAGGGGGAGATATAGGAGGAAGCAGTAAAAAAAGAAAAATCCAGAACTCCCCCATGATTGTGCCTCTTGTTTATAGCACTCTGCAGCACCCCCCAATGTCTTGAACAGTCAGGTCAGCTCATACATGATGGGCAAACCAACGTGTGTTCCTTTCCTTAAAAGCAGCAGCAGGTCTGTCACTTCAACCAGGATAATAGTAATGATGGGCAAGACCACATCTTGAGAGGGCTTTCTTTCCATTACTGATTCATTAGACAAAGCACTAATTGAAACTACAGCTAATAAATCACTGCTGCCTATCAAAGCTGAAACAGTAAAAAAAGGACAAAACTGCATGTGATTAACTTTAAACACAGTGCAACCCCCCTTTTGCTCCTTATAATTTAGAGTAGCACTTGGATATTGCTAATTCTAGAATATTCTCCCTAATAAGATGTGTGATAAGAGGTTTCTTCTCTCATCCCCTCCCTCTAGAGCATCTATGGAGGAAGATTTTAATTCTTCTCTCAGTGAATCTTCAACACTTGTTGATTTTCTGTTGTCCTTAATAAATCACTCAGATTTTCATAAGCTGACTTCATCTGAGGTGGTTAGCACTTAATTCTGAATTCCTAGGACTTCCTATTGGAAATTCACTTCAGAAATATTAATTTAATGCTTCAACTATTTCATTATTTTTTCTGGCTTGGTTCCAAATCATTTTCTCAACATCCCATTACAACAAACACAGAGGCTCATGCTTAGCATAGTTATTTTTTGTCTATTTCAGGTGGCACTTATTTTCTGCCTTTTAGAATCTATTAATTCTTTAATGGTGGCTAATCTAGGGAATAATCATCTGATAGCTCTTGTGCTGATATTGCCACTTTTTAAATTAGAATACTTAAAATAATAGGTGGTGTTTGCATAAAACTCTAATTCCTTGCTATTTCATGAACAGTATTTAATTATTTTACCAAGCTCAAACCCTCCATACAGAAAATGCACCTTTTAAGAACTTCAGAAAGTTGGGTAAAATCAAGAAACAGATACATAAACAAATCCACAAAAAGTTACACAGAAAGGGGCCAACACAACAGGAAAAAGCAGGTGTTCTTTCTTGAACCTGTTCCTTCTTACTTAATATAAACTAATCCTGAGCCACTGGAGGAATTCTGCAATGCAAGTTGTCCAAAGAAAGGTCTGGCAAATATGCAAATAACATTTGATTTCTTAGATGAGACCTTCAGCTTTCTGGGTGGTCAAACAATTTTTATTTCTAACTGTACCTTTAGAATTTGTTTTTTAGAAACAATACACTTTATTTTGATTATATTTTTTTTAGGAAAACCAGAATTACTTCCTAGCACTGGACTTGGTGTTAACCAAGATATGGTACTTGAAGCATTAGGATGGTTTAAAATAAGCTTTTATGAGTATCTGTGGAACTATCCATTCAATTAGGCAAGTTTCCCTTTATAGATATGAACTGGCTTTTTCCCCAAAGAATAAATCACTGCATCTTTTTCAACATAGTTGGGTGTTTCTAAATCCTATAGTTTTATTTAAATATTCTCACAAAAATAAGAAATGTTTTTTCAATCATATCTCAGTAATATCTGCTAGCAAGGTGTTCACAATTCTCACAGAAATAAGAAATCCTTTTTTTCAGTCATAACTCAGTAGTATCTGCTAGCAAGGTGTTCACAAACTTCACTGTGCAGCACAGGAAAACATTTCTAGTTTTTCAACTCATTTTGATTTGATGTGTAATTTAGATAGAGAGTAAATATATCCAGTCAAACAAGTTTTGAAGAAATTAAACTACCACAAGATAAGGGGTATGGCCTTTCCAGGAAGCTCTAGAGGAAGTCAGGCTGGCTCTGCAATGGTAAATATGTTTTCAGATGGTCCAGATTTTGAAGTAAAAGGTTAAATGTGAAAGTCTATGGGTTATTTGAGGTAGCAAAGACAACAGTTATAGTAAAGAATTACAGAAAATGCTCAGAAGAGCAAGTAACTGGGGAAAAATGACCTCTGACATTCACTGTGGACAGTTGCAGAGTAATGTAATATAGAGAGAGGAGAAAAAATAATCTTAACTTTCCATATTAAAAAATGTGAGCTAATGATTAGCACTCAGGGAATGCAGCTTGTTAATATAAATTGTTCTTCTATAAAAGTACTTACCTCGACATATATGTCAATAAACAGTCCAATAAATGAATTAGATCTTAACAATTATCAGGAATAAATGAAAAAGCAAAAGGAGTCAGCAGGCTACTGTGCAAGTGCACAGTGCATTTGTGTCTTCCTTAGTGTTTATACACCTCATTTTTCAACTCAAAAAGGCTATGGTGGAAATGCACCAGGTGAAAAAAGGGATGAGCAAATACTCCAGACTGGAAACAGGTCTATAAAATAATGATTTAGAAAAGAGATGGCTGTTTGTTATCCCTTCCCAACCAAAAGACTGAGAAAGGTGTCATAGAATTAAATTAGTAAAGGGCAAGTTCAAAACAAACAGGGGGAATATTTTCCCTGCAGCATAAAGTTTATCTGTGAACCTCCTTGTGACAGATGCTGAATTTGCACATGCTCAGCAAGGAGCTGGCTGAGTTTGTGGGAGGACAATCCATCAGATGCAATGCAAAACAAAGATATCACCTCTCAGTCAAGAACTCTCTGGGTCACAGAAATCTCTGAAAGTTGAGCCAATATTCGGGGAAAACATAATTGAATGTTTGCTCTCATCTTGCATTCTTCACAGGCACTCACTGTGCTCCATTGTCAGCCACAGGTGCCAGGCTGGCCAGACCCTTGGCCACTCACTTTGCTGTACAGCTCAGCATTTGGTGATCCCTGTTTCTCTCCTGTTTTCAGCAATTGCTTACCTACTGGAGGTGATTGCTTTTAATGGGCTTTGCTTGCGTTGCCCTGCAGTACTAGAATGCATATATTGCTGTCTTCCTTATTACTGTCTTATTGCATTTTACACCGTTTAGAAAGGGTAAATGGGTCTTAGAGTAGTCATTTATTTATATTTACTCTCTAGCTTAAAACAATGATCACCAAATAGCCTAAAGAGATGTCAATGGAAATGAGAATCCCATCTCCTGAGATCAGCCATGAGCATACTGAAGATGATACACTTTTACATCATTTATTACTTAACTGATTTAGTTTTTTCAGCCTTTTAGGGAGAATTTCACTGTAACAATAAATTTCACCCACTCTTCAAATCCACTCAATTTTTGTGGTATCCTATGCACTAGTTTTGTCAGGGATGTAGTCACTGTAACTTGTGCCCTTGTGATGTGCAGATTACATTGGTAACTATAATGCAAGTCAATGAAAAATATACTTCATTACCTTGAAATGATCTGAAGTACCTGGGTAATTTTAATTTTAGCAAATTGTCTGGTTCTGTGAGGAGCAACAGCAAGAGGCCAGAAAAACATGTTTATCACTGTTATTTCTCTCATTATTGAACATTAGATTACACTCACGTAAAGCCCTGTGCAAACAAACAACTTTATCTTCCTTTTACAATTTGCTTTGTCATATGAGTTCTCACTGAGCTCTTCTTGCCTGTACAAATGAACCAACAAGGTGTTGAAGGAAGGAAAGCCAGTTTATTTGAAGGAAATCCTCAGGAAAATGGTATATCATTAAAATAATTTCCTAGAAGCAGAATTAATTTAGACTTCAGCTTTGTTGCTTGAAAGCATCATCAGTATGATTTTGTATTCCCTGTCCACTACTTGCCTTCTTTTGACAGAACAAGTAACATAAGAGAAAGAAAATCTCATTTGAGACCTGTTGATGGATCATTTCAGAAGCCAGTGAGAAATTTATCTCCCACTGAAGTGTTCCAGAGTATTTAGTAAGATGAGGGAGTGGAAATGCTGCAGTTCTATCTTCCTCCTTCCAGCACACTATAAATGCAGCTAATGTGATCACATTATTAGCATAAGTTTGGTTAGGGTTGACAGGAGGGTTTCAAGGCCCCAGGTGCAGGATTGGGTTTTGTTTAGACTTTTTTACCCCTTCAAAAAGAACAATAAAAAAGACTTTGTAAGTTGTGTTGTGGGATCAGTCTCATTTTTCTACTCACAGAATCGCAGAATTTTTTTAGTTGGAAGGGACCTTAAAGATCACTGAGTTCCAACCCCCCTGCATGGGCAGGGACCCCTCCCACTAGAACAGGCTGCTCAGAGCCCCATCCAACCTGCCCTTGAACACCTCCAGGGATGGAGCCCCCACAACACCTCTGGGCAGCCTGTTCCAGTGTCTCACCACCCTTACACTGAAGAATTTAAACCTGATCTCTAATCTAAATCTCTCTCCTTTCAGCTTAAAGCCATTACCCCTCATCATCTCACTGCAAGCCCCTGTAAAAAGTCCCTCCCCAGCTTTCCTGTAGCCCCTTCAGGTACTGGAAGGCTGCTATGAGGTCCCCCCAGAGCCTTCTCTTTTTCAGACTGAACAACCCCAACTCCCTTGGGCTGTCCTCATAAGAGAGGTGCTCCAGCCCTGTATTACTCTGAAATGCCAACAGTTTTCATGAATAGAAACAAAATAAACCTTTAAACCATGTGAGTGGAAAAAAACCCATTAAAAACAGAGTACTGTGTGCAGTTGGGGCCCCTTGGTGCCAGAAGGATGTAGAGTTGCTTGAGCATCTCCAGAGAAGAGCTACCAAGGTGGTGAAAGGTCTGGGGAATAAGTCCTATGAGAAGAGGCTGAGGGAGCTGAGATTGTTTAGTTTGAAGAGGAAGAGGCTGAGGGGAGACCTCATTGCTCTCTACAACTACCTGAAAGGAGACTGAAGGAGGTTGGAGTTGGCCTCTTCTCCCAAGTGAATAATGACAGGATGAGGGGAAATGGGCTGAAGTTGCAGCAGGGGAGGTTTAGGCTGGATATTAGAAAGAATTTCTTTCCCCAAAGAGTGGTTGGACAGTGGAACAGGCTGCCCAGGGAGGTGGTGGAGTCACCATCCCTGAGAGTATTTAAAAGAAATGTAGATATAGTGCTTAGTGACATGATTTAAACACAGAATAGGTAGATCAGGTTATAGTTGGTGGATTTAGGTTATGGTTGGACTTGATGATTTCAAGGACCCTTCCAACCAGGATGACTCTGTGATTCTATGAAAGAAAAACCAAAATAAACCAACAACAATCTCAGAAACCAGATACAAATAAACATGTTTTAGCAGAGCTGGATTTTTCATTCTCTAGGGCTTAACACAACAGTTCTTGCACAACCAGGGACTGCACCAAGATTGCTCCAATGTGAGAAACGTTGAGGGCTATAAAATATTTTTGTGGATCTTTTTAAACAGGGATCAATGTCAAACTGATTATAATAAATGCTTTGTTAATTGAAACAGAATTCCAGTTATTACAAAGTAAACTGCCCTGACAAAGTGTCCACATTGAGAGTTAGACAGAACAAACTCAGTTTCAGACAAATTGTCTGCCAGAGTGACTTTCCCTCTCATCTATTTGTTTTTTGTCTTGTTCTGGTCCAGACTTTTTGCAGAGTTTTGCGTTTGGTGGAATTTTTTTAATTCAAAAGGAAGTGAAAGTAATGCTGGTTCTTGGCAGAAGAACTTGTGAGCTACAGCTGGTGCCTGTTGCAGAAGCCTTGAGGTTTCTCAGCTGCCGAAGACTTCACCTATCCAGTGGATGGAGCTGGAAACCTTGGTGGGAGATTCTGAGGCAATGGAGAGAGCTCTTCCCCTCCTGCTCCACACACTTCCTCTGCTACCACTGAATCTACCAGTGGAAGTGGTAGCCAGCCTTGCTTTGAGAGGGTGCTGTGGCTCATTTCCATTCACCTCTTCACATCATGTTTCAGACTTCAAAAAAAAACCACCATCGAGATGAGAAATAAAATGTACATATGAGTAGAATGAGAGGCATTATTAACCTCACACCCTCTGGAGGAGAAATACTGCTTCTGTCTCACTCAGCAGGTTATCTCAAGGACTAAGCACAGATAAAAGCCACCTTGGATCATCTCTACCAGTTCCCTGAAATTCAGCCTTGGTCACTTGGACTGCATTCACCAGGCTGCCAATTTGTCTCTCTCAAGATAGAACAAACAAGCTAGTAATTCAGACCAATCCCACAAAGGTATTAGAAGATGGGGACTGAGACCTTGAACGTCTCACATGACTTAATATTCATAATGAAAGTTTGACCTGTTCTGACAGCCAATTCTTCAAAACAATATATGTGGTTTAAGGCATCATTATCAGAGAGAAGGAAATCAAAGCCAAAGTATTATCTCATCCTTCCATATAGTGTATTAACCTATTAAAAGATTTAGAGTACTCCATCACAGAAGTGAATGAAGAATTAAATGGAAGATGTCCAGTGCTTTATCACATTTTCTGTCTGTACTTTGATAAGAAGAGGTGCATCAATTTACCTTAAAAAAAATCCCAAAAATGAAGCAGCTTAACACTGATTAAGAGCTTTGAAATTAAAAACAAAGCCTCCATAGAATGCAATCCCAGTCCCAAAATAATAATTCCTTCCACAACATATTTTCAGGAGATGTATTTATTTTTAAATGTAGATAATGATACAACCTTCATAGTGTACAGACTTTCTGCATAATTGTCTCTTATTACAACCTGAATATTAGTTACTTTAATACAAGTAGCTAAATACATTGACAAGACAAATTAAGCCCTAAAAAAGAAACTACTGAACATCTGCTATCGTGAATGAGTTTTTTTATCTTTGACCATACTCAGATTGTGTCAACACAAACTTTCAGGCACAATATATTCCCTTGTGATGGTGCCTTTTCATCTGCACAATAATTGTATTAATAATTACAATTTTGATTGTCTATTTCTGCAAATTGTTCACAAAACAGAAGGTTAAGAATGACCAAACCTGATGCTGATGCTGACAATCATTTTGATTGATAGGATATGTTTGAGTTTTACACATCTTTTTTCCTTTTATCAATGTTCAGTGTTCTGATATATAAACTAAATGAAACAGAAAGCTTCTTTTGAGTCTTGAAAGTATAAATTACTATGTGTTCCAACCTAGTACGACATGAGCAACAAGAAGATAGCACATCCCGATGATACAGGACACAATCATCATGGGGAAACCTAACCTGAAACAACAATAAAATAAAGATCAATAAGGATACAATGGTAGTTCTCCAAGCCATTCATGAAAAGAAAATTTAAGTTATCCTACATATTCCAAGCTTTGAATATGCTTCCAGTAGTGCCAAAAACATGGATGTTCTTGCAAGTATGACGACACCTTGGAGTCTAATAATCAAGCTCACATTTCTTTTTCTGGCCTATTTAAGAGACAGGTCATCAAAATTAGCATAATTTCACTGGTTTCAAGGCATCTCTTCCACTTTGCTCTGTCTCAGAATCTGGCATGCCATATTGTTTTGGTTGGTTGGTTGGTTTTTTTTCCTCCAGACAATATGTGATCGTACAGGTCAAATAGCAATATTCAGGAATTACAAGCATTAGAATAGATTATGCAGTGTGTATAATTTCAGATTATGTGTGTAACCCTGGCATGACACCTTACAACTTAGCCTGTGGCTGAAACTCATTAAATTGTTTTCCTTCTCATCTGTAGCCACATACAGCTAGTATTCCTCTTCCAGGAAAATAATAACAAAAAAGAAAGCATGTACCAACTTTGGAAAAAGGGGCAGGTGAATCTGGAAGCATTGAAGGACATTGTAAGGTCATATAGAAAGAGAATTAGAGATGCAAAGCTCAGTTAGAACTTGATCTGACCATTCCTGTTCAGGAGAATAAGAAGTAGAAGGAGGATGTGGGGAACTATAGGCCTGTCAGCCTGACCTCGGTGACTGGCAAAGTTATGGAGCAGATCATCTTGAGGGCCAACAAGCAGCATGTACAAGACAACCAGGGGATCAGGCCCAGCCAACATGGGTTTAGGAAACTAAGGTCCTGCCTAACCAATCTGATCTCCTTCTATGATTGGGTTACCCACGTAGTGGATGAGGGGAAGGCTGTGGATGTGGTTCTACCTTGACTTCTACAAGGCCTTTGACACAGTGTCTCCCACAGCATCCCTCTGGAAAAGCTGGCAGCCCATGGCTTGGACAGGCACACCCACTGCTGGGTCAAAAACTGGTTGGATGACTGGACCCAGAGAGTGATGGTGGATGGAGCTGCATCCAGTTGGTGTCCGGTGACCAGCGGTGTCCCCCAGGGATCAGTACTGGGCCCAGTCCTATTCAACATATTTATTGATAACCTGGATGTGGGGACTGAGCCCACCCTCAGTAAGTGCACAGATGACACCAGGCTGGGGGGGAGTGCTGATCTGCTGGAGGGTGGGAAGAAGCTGCAGAGGGACCTGGACAGGCTGGGTTGATGGGCTGAGACCAATGGCATGAAATTCAACAAGACCAAGTGCTGGGTCCTGCCCTTTGGCCACAATAACCCCAGGCAGAGCTACAGGCTGGGAGAAGAGAGGCTGGAGAGCTGCCCAGCAGAGAGGGACCTGGGGGTGCTGGTTGACAATCAGTTGCACATGAGCCAGCAGGGTGCCCAGGTGGCCTGGAAGGGCAATGGCATCCTGGTCGGTATCAGGAATAGTGTGGCCAGCAGGAGCAGGGATGTGATTGGCAAAGGGCACAGCCTGAAGCTGCACCAGGAGAGGTTTAGATTGGTTATTAGGAAGGACTTCCTTAAGGACAGGGTGATTAGACATTGGAATGGACTGCCCAGGGAAGTGGTGGAGTCATCGTCTCTGAAGGTGTCTAAGGACAGGCTGGATGTGGCACTTAGTGCCATGGTCTAGCCAGTGTGGTGGTGTTAGGTTAGACTGGATGATCTCAGAGGTCTTTTCCAGCCTCAGCAATTCTGTGATTCTGTGATTACACGATACCTCTCACCAGGTTCAAGAGACCTGCAGGAACTATTGAAATTAAGGCCCAGGTAGCTGTAAAGGTGCTAAAACTTTCCTGTTCTATCAAAACAGCTATTTGTTTTTCTCCACAGATTGAGCTTTTCAGACAATACCCAGGTTTTATAGCTTTCTTTAGACTGAAAAACACAGGCAGTGAGACAAATGACTGTAAGGGATGTTGTCGAGTTGGCAAAGTCCTACTTTGCTAGATTTGTAGATCTTCCATATGTGTGAAAATAAGATAATCTTCTGAAGCTTAAAAGCATTGTTGTAGGACGCTGACGGACTATGAAGAACCAGTGGGGTGACTACACTCTGTTTTTTTGTTACCAAAATCATAAGGAGAACTAAGAGGAGAAATTATCATGCCACAAATGACCCTCCTTATGTACTTTCTTTTCTCAAGTTCAGCCAAGAATTTCTGCAAACCTCATCAAAGCATGGCAATATTCTCTGAAGTACAGCATTTCATTTATTGTCTTCCTTGAAGCAAGATCTTTCTATTACATGTGAGTATATTAACTGTGACTTTTTGCATCACTTGTTAGGAGCTCTGTGGAAGGTTCCTCCACCATGTTCCTCTCCACCATTGCAGATCAGACTACTGATTAAGAGATGACCATTAGTAGGTGAAAGGAGGCCATGAATCTCTGGGATTGGGTGGATGAATAGCTTCTTTCTTTAGAAAGCTACAGCTAGAAGGGATCTGTTGGGGCATTAAGTCTGGTCCCCACTTCCTCCGGGTAGGAAACCACTGGCATAAAATTAAACTGCTCAATGCAGTTTGCTCTGTCTACCTGCAGCTGCAAAATTACTCTGAACTATGAGATCCTTATGAATCATGTTTCTTTCATTACTATTTTGTTGAAAAGCTCACTGAGGGAGGCGTAGCTGTGACCAGCAAAACAGAGGTGCTTTCACCTTAACAACCACTGGCTCAAGTTACTGACAAGAGAATTTTACAAGAATGAGGGTCACTGCAAACATACAAAAATAAACAGCCCTGATCTAGTTACAGAACAATTAGGAAACCAGTAAAACCCAAACACTTTAAAGAAAATGTTGGAATAATTTACTGAAGAACAAGCTTGTCCATAATGCCAGCTTCTTGCCTGCTCTTGACCAATCGTCAAGGAAAGCCCATCTCACATAGCAATAGAAATAGAGGCAAACCAAGAACAGAAAGAAACATTGGCAAGGCTGGAAATGTACAAAGTGCATGGCTGACAGGTCTGACAGCTCATCATGTTTCCATTCCCTTCATATCCCCTCAAAAGAGCTGGCATGTCCCTGTGTCCATGACCAAATTATTGCCTGTGAGACTTTTCCCAGAAGAACAGTTCCCATGCCTAGCTCCAGAGGCTTTCTCTTCTGTCCTTCTGAGGTGTGGGACCTGGTGTGCTGGCCTTCTCTGTCATTCTGGTAACAGGCATTATTATTGCTGTTCTGGCATCAAAGGCATTCACATTCAGCTGGTATTTGGAATTGAGAAAGCAGAAAGGAGAGAAGAGAGAAGGCTGGAACCTGATGATCTTTAAGGTCCCTTCCAACCTTAACCATTCTATGATTCTATTATTTATTTTTCTTGTTTGTTTGGTTTTTGTTTTGTTTTTTGTTCATATGAGTAGACATAAGTTCACTGCAGGGAAGTGTTATGTCTTTTTCTTGCTTTTGAATGATTAATTACTTGAAAGAGCTGAATCATTATTTAGTCACAAAAGTATGATCAAGCTGATAATACTGCAAAATGGCAAAGCTATAGCAACTCTAGGAATTATTTTAGAAACAAACAAAAAAATTACTCTGATGGCTAGCCAACTGTTTCTAAGACCTTCCCTTCCTTCTCTCAGTAAATCTGGCCCTCCCTAATCTCACATAGATAAAAGTTCCCAGATTGGACAAAAAAGCAAAAGTAGCCATGGCTGCAGAAATAAAACAGCACAGCTAAAAAATCCTCTAACACCTTTCACTATGTCTAATGAATGCTCCTTGCAGCTGTATTCACATGACAGGCTGGTGAACTGGAGATTGCTACAACTCTCCTAAGAAAACTGGCTGTTGTTTGACAGAAAGCAGAATTGTATTGACCTCACAGTTAGCAAACAATGAGCTGGTACCAGAAGGAGTGGGGACAACACAGATCTTAATCTGTACTAATGCAACCTAATAAACCTCCCTGGAGAACACACAGCAGCTCAGCACTGAATGGCACTATAATGCCTTTGTGGAGACTGGCAAGGGGAGGGAAGGGTCCAAAAAGGTTCAATGGCTACTCAGCAACTGAAAAGAGAACAGAAAAGCTGCAGCTTGGAGGAGCTCTGTGCAAGAAAATGGATTCATTATACAGGGCAATATAGAAACATGCAGGAACTGTATTGATACCCCCACCATCGTAGTGCCAGGCAAAAGTGTAGCTGGAGCCAGACAGTGAGTCTGGGGAGGAACCTCATTTCGTTTAGTGTGGATATCTGCATAGGGCACAACTGCAAAGTGATTATTCTCATTCCATGGACTATTACCCCTCAACTTGAGGCCTGAATTTCAGGCACACTGGCCTGAGCACTAATGTAATTGGATCAAATTCAATGTGGAATTTGTGTACCAGAGAGAGAGGAGATAAAGCTCAGTCAGTAAGCATTAGTTACTGTGGAGCTAATCGATTACTTGAGTTGGTTCAGTGCCCTATTATGCTACTACACTACCCATTGCTCATCCCCAAAGGAAGACACAGCTCATGTCCCAAGCAATGTACAACACAATGCTTATGTGCACGTGTTTTCTTTTGTTACATTCAATCTATGGATGGACTGTAAATGATGTAAAAGACACTTGCAGGAACATTAATTTTCCACATACTCCTTGGAGTCAAAAAGCAGCATGTCATTCAGTTGTTCCTGCCCAGGAAGTAGGATTAGCTGATTTTAGAAGTCATACAAACCTTTCTTGTGCTAAAGCTTCAGATTTGTAAGAAACACTAATTAGCATCTTTGACATAAAAACACATATTTACCCAATCTTGTAATGGCACCTGATTTGACATTTTTATATACCAACTAAGGGAATAGAGCAGGTGGAACCTGCACTGAGTAGCCTTTTCTTCCCTCTCTACAGACAGGGAGATACATACATACTGCATGGGCACAAAAGGTTCATCCCAAGTCTCCACAGGCAGCTCAGGGAGTTTTCAGTCAGAGAGGGTCAGTCACAAGGGAAGGATGAATGACAGGATCTGGCATTCACCCCACTCTTCCCTCCTCTTCTTCATACTAGAAGCTTACAGGTAAAACTGCGATCTAAATTAAATTGCACAGCTTAAATATACACAATGAGCAGATGTTAGTTCAGTGCAAGATAGTGAGAGCCCCAGGGATTTCCCTTGGACAAAGTTTTACTTATTCATAACTTCAGCGATTCAGTAGTGAAAAGGCTGCAAATCACCCCAGCATGGGAGACGTGTCAGACTCTGTGGAGAACACAATCCATCAAGTTCCTAACAAACAAAACTGAGAATTTGAAATGAACTGATGAAATTCAGTGAAGGTAATTGCAGAGCATGTACTGAAAGTCCAATGTGGGTACAAAAAAAGCAAGGAAAATGGAGCTTTTCTCTGGCCATGACCTAGTTATTTCTGATCCTGCCTCACTGCAAGATTTCTGGCCTTGTATATACTTAAAAGAAAACTGGTGTATGATTATTCTGGGAATAAATCCCATTTGTAATGGATATCTACAGATGTGATTTTTTTTTTTTCACTTAGAAGTTTATCCAATATTGTTTGTTAAATAATAATAGTGAAGCCTTTGGAGTCCAAATAGTGTTTTCCTCGACAAACTCCTACAGCACCTTGTAGCTCTATTTTGTGATCACAGAATCACAGAATTGTCAGAGTTGCAAGGGACCTCTAGAGATCATCTAGTCCAACTCCCCTGCTAAAGCAGGATCACCTAGAGCACATTACACAGGACTGTATCCAGATGGATTCTGATATCTCCAGAGAAGGAGACCCCACAGCCTCTCTGAGCAGCCTGTTTCAGTGCTTTGTCACCCTCCCAGTAAAGAAGTTTTTTCCTCATGTTCAGCTGGAACTTCATGTGTCCCAGCTTGTGCCTATTGCCCCTTGTCCTGTTACCAGCCACTACTGAAATGATGCTTCAAAAGCCAGCAGAATCCTGGATGTACAAGACCCAGGTTTACTGCCCTGTTCTGCCTGATCTGTGACATGGTATATGAAACATTTTCACCTGTAAAAATCACACCTATGAGCACTCCCTTCTTTGACAGCTCATAACTTACATAACTTGTGCATCTGTTGTGGAACTGTGGAATAACCATGGTGCCAAGGAAAAGAGGAATCTTCAGTGGTTCCTCAGTGGAAAAGCAACTGCAGAAATCTCCCAAGACCAAACCACTAGCAGGCAAAGAAGCCTGTCGGTAGTCAGGGGTAAGAATCTGAGCAGCCTGTTTCAGTGCTTTGTCACCCTCCCAGTAAAGAAGTTTTTTCCTCATGTTCAGCTGGAACTTCATGTGTCCCAGCTTGTGCCTATTGCCCCTTGTCCTGTTACCAGCCACTACTGAAATGATGCTTCAAAAGCCAGCAGAATCCTGGATGTACAAGACCCAGGTTTACTGCCCTGTTCTGCCTGATCTGTGACATGGTATATGAAACATTTTCACCTGTAAAAATCACACCTATGAGCACTCCCTTCTTTGACAGCTCATAACTTACATAACTTGTGCATCTGTTGTGGAACTGTGGAATAACCATGGTGCCAAGGAAAAGAGGAATCTTCAGTGGTTCCTCAGTGGAAAAGCAACTGCAGAAATCTCCCAAGACCAAACCACTAGCAGGCAAAGAAGCCTGTCGGTAGTCAGGGGTAAGAATTAAAGCTAACTTCTACTCACACTTGTATTTGAAATTTAATGTACAATTTAGAGTCTATTGGTGAAGTTTCCATCAGACTCAAATTTTTGCTTTTCTAACTTCACATCACCTTCATACTGCCAGTTCTGTAGAAGGCACAACTTCAGCTTTGCAGAAATGGACCTGGGAATCCTGGTAGACACCAAGTTGAACATTAGCCACTAACATGCCCTTAGGGCAAAGAAGGCTAATGGTACCCCAGGCTGCATTAAGAGGAGTGTTGCCAGCAGGTCAAGGGAGGTGATCCTTTCCCTCTACTCAGCTCTGGTGAGGCCACACTTGGAGTGCTGGGACCCGTGCTGGGCTCCCCAGTGCAAGTGAGACATAGACATACTGGAGAAAGTCCAACAAAGGATCATGAAGATGATTAAGGAACTCAAGCATCTCTCATGTGAGGAAAGGCTAAGAGAGCTAGACCTGTTCAGCTTGGAGATGGGAAGGCTCAGGGGGAAATTCATCAATGTGTATAAATGCCTGAAGGGAGGGTTAAAGGAGACTGAGCCAAACCCTTCTCAGTATAAACCCAGTAACAGGACCAGAGGCAATGGGCACAAACTGAAACACAGGAGGTTCCCTCTGAACAACAGGAAACACATTTTTACTGTGATGGTGACTGAGCACTGATACAGGTTGCCCTACATTCTCCATCCTTGGCGATCCCTGAAAGTCATCTTGATACAGTCTTGGGCAATGGGCTCTAGATGGCCCTGCTTTAGGGGGACCTCCAGAGGTCCCTTACAGCTTCAACTATTTGTGATTCTCACCTGCCTACTTGTTCCTCTGTTATTCAACACAGGATAAGAAAGCATCATCTGCACATCTGAAGACTGGTGTGTCATCAGAAAATAATTAAGAAAGGACATATGGCAGATAATTCTTGGACAGTCATCATATGCAATTATTTGCTCTTGAAGTTTGATGATTGCAAGCTCCCTTTTAAAAGAACATCTAAATGCCTCTGAAAGGAGTCTTAAAAAAGAGACTCAGGTGTGGGTATAGTTAGAAGTTACATAAGGTTATTTATGAATGAAAGTCACATATTTCAATGAAGTTTCTCAAATCAATTTGCAAAGTAACTAATGCATATTTCTTTTCAACAAAAGGGTATAACCAATATTAATGGATTTTAATGAAAATAATATTTCCTAGCTGTCACAAACTAAACTCTAGTAGGGTATCTTTTTAATGAAAGATAAGACAATTTTACCTTGATGAAGAACAGAACTCAACTAGTTAACAGAAGTTACATGGGTCTACTTAACTTGTAGTCTCATGCAGTACAGCTCTGTGAGCAAGCTCCTTTTCTGTAGCTCAGCTAGATTTAAATAGCAGAGTAAAATCATTTTTTGGGGGGAAAAGGGGAAAGGAAAACATTTACTTGATTGTGAATACTAACATCCTTAAGTATATAGTTCATTTTCATCATAATTGCTTGCTGCCAAATTCTCCTATGGAGAGATTTTTCTCTAAAGTTAATTTTTACTCTCCATCCTAATTGTTAAAAAATAAATCTTCAGAATTCCTTGACAAAAAAAATAACAGTTTTTATTAGCTCTATTGACTAATTCCCTACCTCTTTTTCTTTGGCTTTGGGAAGGAATGGAAAGTGAAAGCAAATATTAATTTGTCTACCTTATTCTCAAAGCCACTAGGAATTTTTCTCTTGACCACTTTCTATGTTCTTATTATATCTGTAGTCACCTTTCTGTCATCCTATTTCTTTTCTCCCTTTCTTTCAATGCAGGCTACCTAATGAGTGTCCTGCAGTTTTCGTTGTGTCACCCTTTCCATCATTCTAGGTCTTTGACATACTGATCCAGTTTACCTGAAAATAAAGCAGGGGCTTTACTAACAGCTTAAAGAAAACAGACTCAAAATGTCCATCACATATGCATGAACCTTCAAATCCAGACACCTGTTGTAGCTCAGAAAACAGGTGGCTAATCCTGCAAGTGATCATTAATTCAACATTAAGCTGCTGTGCATTTCATATAGCCTGGAATTACATTAAAATTGCAGTGTGGTTACCTACTAGTTACCATACACAGGAGTTACTGTGTAATTTAAATCCCAGAACAAAACCTATAATCCTGTTTTCTTCTGATTGCATTTCTCCTTATATTCTACCTGTTTTGAGTCTATGCCAACATTTCCCATACAGTCACCACCAGGAGTAAACCTGAGACAGGGAAAATCAGATCTTGAATGAGAAAATGCAAAGGTGTTAGGATTTGTCTAGAACATCCTTCTAAAGGTGTTTTGCTGCAACCTCAACACTTCTATGTGCAGAACAAGCAACTGGCCTTTCCTTGGCCTTCCAAAATTCTGATTATCTAAAGAAAAAAGTGAAAACTTTCATTGTAAGAGAAGAGTTGGTCTGCCAACTCCACCTGGCACAGTCAAATGACTACTGACAGAATATTTGTTGCAGTATCTTCTAGGTCCCTGTGGTACAACTGAGATGAAATACAAGACTGCCAGAACAAGTGATTCTGATAACAATCCAAAACTTGTTTATAGGTAAGCTAGCAACCTGTAGGAAACACCATGAAAAAATTGAAAGCCAGATCAATGTTAGTGAAAAAATGGGGTGAGGTTGAGTGAAAAAAATGCAATAATACAATAATAATTTGGCAACATGCACAAGGTGTTACAAACCTTGTCTCTAGGTGACAAAGGGGATTGAAAAAATAACTTTCCACGTTTATCCTTAAATACCTCATGACCTACATAAATATCCCACATTAAGATGAGCAAGAGGATGACTTAAGTCAAGCTAATCGGTGCAACAGGGTGTAAACGAAGCTAGACTGAGACCTTTGCATATATTGGGGTGTGTTTTACTACATTTCATATAGTGTGCTCAAATCCAGATTACCTGGCTCTGTAGATTAGGTCTCAGTGTGATATTTTTGGGAGACACATGCACAAGCTAATGGCCTGAAAAACCTCTAACACTTAAATCATTTGTTTAGGCACAGGAATAATTCCATCCTAACTTAAAAAAACACATTGAAGTGTTTTGCTGGATCACAGGACTCAAACAGACAAATCAAGTGACTCCAGATATCTCATCTGCAGTCTCTTTTGGAAGATCTCTAGAGGCAGGAAAACCAAAATAATGATGAGACAGTACAGTATTCCCCTGGATACCCATCTTTGCTTCATCCATAGAAGTCTTGGTTTTTCCTCATCTAGCTGCTCTATGCCATGAAACACCTGCCAGGGTCTTCAACAGGTAAGTTGCAGCTATAAATAAAAGCTAATTACTCTAGACATCAATGGATAACTACCCAAAGCAACTCACAAGTTTAAGTTACCACCACCTTCTTTCTACCTGGCTACTAATATCTAGAGTGAACCAACCATGCTGGAATATGCTGGGTGCATCCTCTCCTCAAGAAGGCATGCACCAAACTTCAGCCAAGGTGAGAGACAGTAAAATGGAGAGCAGAGGAAGTTCTCAAATTGAGGATGGCCAGTTGAACCTGCTCTCAACACTTGCCTCTTCCTAAGACCTGTATCATTGGTATAACACATATAACAAGAGAGACAGTATCTGGTGGCCAGGACAATCTAACACACCCAATCTACTCAGCTGAAACCAACTGTCACACATTGGTCTGTGAATTAGACATCATCTGTTCACACTTCTCTTTGAAGTGGGCTGATCTTTCCTTAGTTTCCAGAGGGAAGCAATCTCCTATATATGAGCACAAGGTTCTGGCTTCCAGAGGGGCTAACCAATCCCAGACTTTGATAAACAGAAAGAAGCTTTTGCATTTGTCAGTCCTTGTTCCCATGGGGAACTGTGCATTGCGACCTTCTGTACCATTACAGCAACTCAGTTTCAGTGTTGCCCAATCTCCTGAGTTTTAAAAAAAAATCATGTGCTTTTTGTTTTGTTTTTAAAAATGGGCAAATATTCATGTGCTAGCTACTTTAAGCACATCTGCATTTAATTCAACACACCAGTATTCTATTCAAATGTTGAGAAACAATTGGTATCCTAAAAAAAAATAAATGTTGCCAATACAACAAGATAAATACTGAGATTATTTACTAGTTACAGAAAAGATCTCAGGTTACACTAGTGGCTTTCCAAATTCCAGTCAACTAATAGAATGGACTGGAGTAACTTGGAAAGACCTTTCCTCTTTTGTGTTCAGATTTTTTCCCTTCAAAGAGGATCAACATTTAACTCACTTCAGGTTTGCCTTGTTTTGCTTTTAAGCCTCTATGGAAAACAAAAGAAACAAAGAGCAGAGTAAAACTAAAAATGTGTGACATGATTTTTTCATCATATTTTATATATGACGAAAAAATCATAGAGTCTCTTTAGAGATATGAAGGTCCTTCAAGCAATTTCACTAGACAGTTTATATTTAAGAATTTTTTGCCTAAGTTTTAATGCTACATAGCTGCTAAAACCCTAATTGCTTTATATTTCCCTTTTCTCAGTAATTCAATCTGGGCAGTCCATTTAAGAGAGTATATTACACCTCTTTTCCATTAACAGATACTCCCAAGAAACATATAGAATCCAGTGTTAGAGCTCCAAAGTGAGCTGTTAAAACTAGATAAGTTCATAATCAAAGTAATAACTCCATTCTTTGCCAGGTAGCATTGCTGGGACTGTTTCAAAACAAAAGATCTTACATGCTGGCAAAAAGGAATATGCCACAGGCTGAATTATAGCTTTGTCTTCAGTCAGATTATTTTTCTCTGTCTTGTGATGTAACATATTTGTGCTCCAAAAATTGTAAACACAGTATTTATTGTTGCTGCCACTGTGAAGCTAGACAAATTGTTTACCATTGTGTTTATCAGAGCTGAGATAAACCCTGCAAACTTAAATTTGCAAACCTTCCAGCAAATGTTACTGGCAAATTTAGTTTAAATAGTTTCAATTCACATGAGTTTCTGGTGCACTAATGACAAAATCAGATTTATTTATTTTTTTGCCAGCATATCCCCAAATAGTCCCTAACAATCCACTACCTAGTGCTTAATTATGGAAGTCCTAAAGGTCTCCCATTCATTATTAAGGGAATATGTTCTATATGCTTCCTGCTCTACAAAAGAAGTAGGACAAGCCATAATTAAGTGTGGGATAAGGATTCAAGATTATCTTCTTTAGATTTTTTTAGTTTATCACAACTTCATGTCACCCTTGTATTTATTGTCATGTATTAGCAAAATATTTGCTCTCTGTATCCTCCAGGCAGACCCCAAAAAAAGTTTAGTCCTCAGTTTGTTGCTTCTGGTTTTGTCATGAAACCTTAATGCCAGTCTGAAATGTAGGAAATGGAAAAATATTAAATTGATTCAGCTACTTGGGAAAGGCATATTTAAGCCTTTTCCACACATCTGTGTAATGAGGTGTAGTTGTGAGTCTCAGCTTAAAAATATTAAAATCATAATGGATGACTAGAAGAGAAAATCAGCAAAATATGTCATCTCTGACAGTACTTTCAGAGACTCATGTACTGATTGTGACTACAAGCCTCAGTATACCTGGTAGCAAATTGTTCTCATGAATTGTCTGAATGGTTCTGATACAAGTATTCTACTAATGAGACAGATTTATACAAAACTAGTGAGATTCACTGAGCCAAAAGGAATGCATTAACAGTTGAAATAGGTTTTGCAATGTGTACAGATGATGTTTCTATGTTTGACATATTGTAAACTCACTTTTGATTATTATATGCTTTTTTGCTTTGAAAAAAAAAGCAAATTTGAGGCTTATCCATATTTTTTTTAATACCTTTTATAGCTCAAACCTCTCTGCTATAGAAATTTCTCATAAAGTGGTTTTGTCTATTTTTGAAACAAGCTGCATCTACAAAAATTTTAGACTACATTATTTTTCTATATATAGTCTAAACAAACCAAAGAAAATGGACATGGCAGAAAATAACTGTCATTTATTTTAGTTCTATGATGTTTCAAATTAAATAACCTTTACTGACTGTAGTATCTTGCTTTTTTTCAGTGAAGATTCAAGAATGGAAGCTGCCTCTGTGTTATTTCCCTGAATGTCCTTAATCCCAACTCTCACAAATGGTATCTTCAGGCACTTTTCCTAGTTTCTTCTTTTTTTCCCCATTGTCCTCTTTTATTTTGATTAAAGCACAAGATAAATGGAAAATTACATTTTACAGTAGAGACTAATCAGTGAATTCTTTAGTAATTTCAACCAAGCACTCTCAACTACTTTTCAAAGCCCTGGACTTTGCTAAAAAGCCAGATGCTACATAAGAAATCTTTTTCCCTCCTGCTCCCCTCTCCTCTTTCTTTGCACTTTGAGACTCCCACTTACATGCCATATAATGTGATGACAGAGGACTCATTTCCAATGGTCTACCAGGACAAAGGAGCAATGTAATTGCATTTTTAATCAAAAAACAGAAGCATGTCTCCTGTGCACTAATGATAATTTTTCATTATGAACTCAACAGATGACTCCTCATAAAAGGTTCTTGATATTGTAAGGCCAGTAAACTTTCCTCACCAAACCCTAAGCTTTAGGCCACCCAGTCTAATTGACAGACTGGAGAGAAAGGATGCCATCCAGAGGGACCTTGACAGGCTTGAGAGCTCAGCTCGTGCAAACTGCATGAAGTTCAATATGGTCAAGTGCAAGGTTCTGCAGCTGGGTTGGGGCAATCCCAAGCACAAATACAGGTGGGGTAGGGAATGGATCAACAACAGCCCTGAACAGAACTTGGTGGTGATGGTGCATGAGAAGCTCAGCAATGTGCACTTGCAGCCCAGAAAGCCAGCAGTGTCCTGGGCTGCATCAAGAGAAGTGTGGCCAGTAGGTCAAAGGGAGGGGATTCTGTCCCTCTACTTTGGGAGTAGTAGGGTGACTAACCACCTACTTGTTTCTTTAAAATCCAAAAGCACAAAGTATCAGTTAACATTTAAGTCTAATTAAGAATAAGCAGATGAATACAACACTCTAGCCAAATCATAAATTGCAATGGCATCAGTTGCCTTTTATAAAAGCTCTTGGCCACCATCTTCCATGTTAATCATTCCTCCCTGTATCTCCCTAAAGCTGAGCACCACCTCTGTTTTACTGCTTTATCTTCCCCAGCTGTTTTTGGTTTGCATTTTGACATCCCCCCCAACAAAGACCACTCCACACCATCTGCTGCCTATCTCTCCATACCTGTCCTTACAAAGGCAATCCATGGATATGTGAGAAAATAATTTTTGTTGTGAACAACACCTGTACAAGTCTATATCTGAGCTACTGTCCTATCTAGGACAGAATGCATTTTATTTTTATTAGTTGTTTGTGTTGGGATGAAATGAATCACCTTCTAAAAGCTATTTCTCTCCATTGACTACAATGAGAGCTCCATGTAGAAATCAAAATATCAATGCTGTAGAATGGAAAAGTGAGGTTAGATGGCTGTTTCCTTCACTGACAAACAGCTCTATGAACTCTCTATGGAAAATAATTAAGCCTTATTTCCTGCCAATTTGTGTCTGAAGTTTGATTGACTTTCTGCCTAAGAAAGCTCCAGCTGAAGCTTTCTTGCATAACTTACAATGACACTCACCTGCATGGATTTTTTCAGCGTGCAAGGAAGTGTGGGCTCAGACTGCACTTTCCCTAAGTGGGAATACTAATAGGTTTTCTTTCCCTCTTCACAGCCACTGACTTTGATGAAATTTCAGTGCTTTTAATTGTATCAAAGTCCTTTTCCCCCCACCATCCTCTTCTCTGCCAAAAGTGTTTGAAGTCGATAAGTACATTCAGAAGTTATTAGGTGGGAAACACAGAGACACATTTCTGGCAGTATCCTGGCACAGGAAACCAGATGAAAAGTTAGGCTTTGATGGAAAGAAAGGAACAAAAAGCTTTTCAAAGGTTTTGTGTTGTTTTTTTTAAACATACTTGTTACAAGTAGCTAACTGATCTTTAGATGTGCCAAAGGCTTACCTTGATTTAACTCAAGAATAGTTAGAGAAAGGGATCTAGCTTTGCATGTGCTTACATTATATAGTTCTAGTCTCCAAGTTATTATCAGAATGCTTACAGGCGTGGGAAGGTAATGGGGAAGAGAAAGAAATGTAAAGTTAAAAGTCAGCATGAATTAGCATACTTTTTTATTTGAAATTCTATGCAATCCCTGAGGAATTGTTAAGTTCAATATAAAAACTGAAATTCAGTTATTAAGTTGTAAAAAGGAACAAGTGAACTGCTTGTGTGTCTTGGTTGAAATTGTTAAACATGAAAAAATATATTTGAGGGTTTTTTCTAAATGCAACTAAATCATTAGTTTGCACCAAATACACTGTGCTCTGGTAGTTATAATGGAAATAAACAACTTGCACGAGTGACATCGAAGTAATTTAGTTAATGATAAGCTTCAGCATATATTTAGTATTTCATATTCTTCTACATATTGACATACTAATTGCTAGCACTTCAGAATATACACTGACTAAATATACTTTGTGTCAGAAGAATATACTCACTAGAATTTTGTACAATATTCAAAACATGGGATAATCTTAGTAACTGTTTAAGTGAGGAGATATTTTTTCTGCAGTCTGACTAGTACAATTACAGAACATTGAAGTCCATGTAAATATATGAAGTCCTTGCAGGTTTAACTAATGGCTTTTTGAGCTGTAACACTTCTTTTGATTGGGATGCATGTACCTGCATTTATGGCAGGGAAAAGAAAGCAGCTTAGCCTGTAAGACAAAAAGCCCTACAGGGGCAACAAGAAAGATATACACTACCTGCTGTCTAATTCTCCTTGTAAAAAGCATTAATCTTGTTCTCTACACTCTAAGGCAGGTCATGTAGTCCTCCTCCATGGAAGTGTACATATATATATATATGTATCAAAAAATAGGATTTTCCTTGACTAAGCAGCAATATAAATTACTAGAATTAAGCACAGGTTTCATTTCAGGCCTCAATTTGGCCCTCAACATTTCACTTTTTTCTTCAATCAGTAACAGAAACTTTACACAATGTTTTTTCCTCGTCCTCTCAGCAGAGTCACTGTGTCCTCTTGCTGAAGAGATTTTGTCCTTGATCCTCTTCTCCGTCTTTCCGACTCCCACCATAGTAAAATTACTGTCATTGTCCTCCCTACCCTCACATATCATTTTAGTCATTTTGACTCCACATCTCTCTTAAGTGTTACATCCAACCTACATGTAAAACTCTGGCAGATTATCTCAGTGTAATTGTTCTTTTCTGCCTATGCATATAACTTCAATGTTAACCTACAGCTCTCTCACCTCAGTGAGTTTCTCAGTGTCCTTTTCTTTGGCCTTGAGAAATATCAAGGATTATTCTCCAGCTCCAACAGTTCAGTCATTGCAGGACTCTCTTTGCATCCCTCTACTAGTTCTCTCTTGAAGAAAGCAGAAGTTCTGTCAACTTTCTCACACCAGCACCTCATAAATTTTCTGGTTTTTCACAGTGCAGTGTTTCCAGCTGCATCCTGGTGTCAGCTCTCACCACCATTTGTCACATTTCCCCTTAGCACCCTACTCACACAGCACTTCCCAGCACTGGTAGGGATCCCCTACAACTGCCTGTGAAGTCACACTGTCAGTATTTCTCCATTCCATCTTGCCCTGGCACAACTAGCAGTACACAGTCATCTTCACTGCAGTCTCAGTATTACATTTCTTTGTGTTTTTCTACAGATTTTGTCCTTGCTATGTCCCCAAACAGGTAACAAAGTTCCCAGGAGCACCAGCACAGGATGACAGTGCAGGTCCCACACGTCATTACAAATCACAAAAGGTCAATTATTCATGTCTTGAGAAAGCCACTTTCAAGGTCAGGAAGAACTGGTTTTAGGGCATAATAAAGAGAGCAAATAAGATATATCCAGTCTATATAGAACACCATATCTATGGTTAAAATGTAAATGAGGTAGGAAGAAATTATAAAAAGAGCTACAGCTCCAATATGAACCACAGCGAATGAAGAGTAGAAAGAAAATTACCCCAGCATGGGATCCTTCACATCTGATCAATGTCCTCACTGATCTGTAGCAGGTCCTTCCTCACCTTTGGTAGATAAAGGGGTCTGTTCCTCTGTTTGCTGTTCACAAAGTTTTGCTGCAACACCTTCATAATGATTTGTACCACTTAATCTTGTAGTATAATACTGGGCTAAATAAATTACAATTCTAAGGAGATGTGTTTTCTGTTCCAACCTTTCTGTTTGATACAGTTGATATCTTACTGTTAAGCTAACATCCATGCAGATACAGTCTGACATCTATGATAATCTTCTGTTCATATTGACCACAAAGGAGGTACAGGACAGGTTAAACACCTATAGTCTAAATTAAGTGATTGATTCCTACTCTTTGTATTCATTACTATTGAACAATCTCAGATTACAAGTTGCTTGGACAGGTACCATGTTTTTTGATCAGTCTTTTTACAGTGTCTCATGCTTTTACTGTGCTGAAACTTGGCAAGAACTCAGCTGTGTGGTAACAGCAGCTGCACAACAAACCTGGTAGAGAGTGCAGCTCTGAGTCGACAATATGCACAGGAACACAATCCTCACAAACCTGCCTGCAGAGTAACCCCACTGTGTAGTGGCACAGTATAAATCAGAAGCACAAAATGCATTCTAAAAGAAGCCAAAAGAAGTGCTTACCAGAAGAAATGCAGTGATCTCCACAAACTTAGTTGATATCAAAAGAACAATAAAATATTCTGCAATACTGCACATTTTTGCCTTGACTGTTTCAGCTCACTATCCTGACAATCAAGAGCTAACTTTATGCTAGGTAACTCCTGCAGTCTGGTGAAGTGCATTTCCATTCCATGAATTCATGTATCTGCATACAGATACATAATGTATGGCATGTTGGTAATGTACGTTTCTGTGAATTAAATTAAATTAAAATTAAATTTAAAAACCCCAAAACTTAAATTAAACAAGCACTGAAAGAAACAAAGGTGTTATCAGCAACCAACAGCTGCAGATATTGCTAGATTAACCAGGTCATTTTGCTTCCCAAGCTAGACAAATGGCCCTAGAGCTGCTGGCTCTTTTATAAGCAGCCCTGTAATCACCTCTCAGCAAGACATAGCTCCATCTGGAAGAAGACAATTTCTTGCATTAGATTTCTTGTATCACTTCCTGTCTCATGCCATCTTGTAAACTCTGTATATAATCCAGGAGTGCCTACAGTGACAGCTCACCATCTAAATGTTTGCATTAAGAAAAAAGGTGTTCTTTCACAGGAAGAGATAAAACAAATTTACAAGATTCTGGAAATATCATTAAACCACAAGAATATTTTTTCTTGTTCAACACTATCATTAGCAGGACTCCTATTTGCTTTGTAAATGCCTAACCCTTAGAGAGGCACAAGTTACAGCTGAGTTTTTCAAAAGGATCTGAAGAATGCCCATCAGCTTCAACTGAGACACATTAGACCACCAATGTGTGCTCTCAGCAATTACAGTCCTCACTGGTTTGTTTTTAAAAATGAGACAGGATTTGCCTTGGCAAAAACAACAACAAACCAAAACCAAAACCTGTCAGTCTCTGATTTTTCCATCTACGTCAGAAGCAAGGTTAAAAGCAATGGTGTGTGACATAGACCACAGCACAATGAATGAAATGGATCTTCCTCATCCAAAGCACATGTTCCATCTTCTCAGTGCTTCAGCTGGTCCAGCTCATGGGCCCTAGTTCCCTGATTCATCAGCACACCTGGACCATGAGGCTTACTGGGCAGTGGTAACAGTTGTTGCCACAAAATATTAAACTTAACCATCACCCACCCTGAGGGCTCCTGAAGAAGCAGGTACCCTTCCAGTCTGAGGATTTGTTCCATTGTCTCTGGAGGTGCTTTCAGGGTGTGGAAATACGGCCAATTTAGGTTTTCCACTGTTTGGCTTCAGGGTGCACCTGTTGACACATGTGCCCCTCATCAAAAATGAGCCCAATCATTCCTTCCTCCTGAAAACACGGGGTTGGTGGCTTTCCAAATTCTGCCATGGCTGCTATTAAAGGTGAGACTAGCAGTCTAGTCCCAGCATCATGGAGCTCACTGCATTCAAGTTCATTAGCCACGTAATCGTGATTAGACTGCTACAGCTGATCAAGGTTGGAAACAGCTGCATCACACTGAAGTCACCATGCCCTTGCCTGTGGGATTCAGCTCCAGATGCAGCCATCTAAACTCAGGTGTCTACTAGGTACACATCTACATGGGAGGTGTCTAAGTTCTCATTTCAGGCGTTAGAGACGCATCCAATACAGCAAATGGGAACTTTGCATCTCACCTTGCTCTACTACCTGTGTTTGGTAAAATGAGGAGCTTACTACAGATAGCCTGAGGAGACAGAGATTTGATTTTCTCTGTTGTTTTTGTGGAGTTTTTTATTACTTGCTTAAAGAGATCAACAAAGTTAAACTTGGAGGCATTTGTACCACTTTTCACTGATTTTCTGTTGTTAAATCACATCCTCCTTCTACCATGAGTTTGCATTTAAATTTAAAAGATAAACCAGACCACTAAATTCTCTCCTATTGTCACAACATCCAAGTGACCCTACCATTATCTAAAACTTACTTGCAAAGCAATCTCATTAATCACTCACACCTAGAGCAGTAAACAGATCATTTAACCCTTTTAAACTTGGATATTTGGGCTTCTTTTAAAGCAAAGATGTTTTCAGTTTGGAAGTCTATATTGCTCTTAATTTGATTTGTTGTTCTTGCACCAGGAAGCTTTTGCTAAGTTTAGTGCTCAAAGACAATTAAATCTCTGGCAGCTTTGCCATTACAATACATATGCATATAAACCCCAAAAGTTTTCCCTTTCATCTGCTTTTAGTGAAATAAGTTATAGTCATATTTGGTGGTCAAATCTGTAAACATTAAGTTTGTATCTGGGGTTTAACACACTAGATTATGCTCAATTAAGGAAAAATAATAGATCACCTATTTGGGAATTTAACAAGGGATGTAGGAAGTCAGGCACAGAAACATGAACAAGGAAAGTCAGTGCAAAATGTGCAAGATTATTACAAGTTTCATGGAAAAGAATTCTTCTGTGACCACAGGTGTCTCCATGAACTATAAACATGAAGAGCTAATACTGCATTCTTTGTGTAGTAAAAATTCCCACTAGCCAATGAAACTTTAAGGTCCCTATTTTATGCATGATTAGATCTGAAAATTATACAAGATTATGTCTACCAAGAATGCATGATTCTCACAGAAGTTATTCTCATTGAGTTTGAAATTTACAGTAGGTATGCATCATAATATTTTTATTTTAATATATTCTGGTCTAAATCTGATAAATGCAGAATTAAAAAAATATATTACACAACAACAGAAGCATGAAAATATAGTCAACATTTTTTTCTGGGATGAGAATTTTAAAGTGAAGCAAACATAGCAAAAGGATTATTTCCAACACACTAAATGGCTGACTGGTAAAGAATTGTAAGTTGTTAACTACATAAACTTTACATTTGGAAACACAAAAACAAGTTAGTGTCCTTCCACTTTCATCTCCTAGGTACAATGGAGAAATTATGCCTGCTTGCTGCATATATATATATATATTTGTGTAAAGTAAAATGCAGTGACTGTGACTGGTGACCATCCATGCACAATCCTCACCAAGGCTAAACCAATAGGACACAGTAGGAGAATCCCTTTCAAGTCCCTGTATTGCCAAGGAGTCAGACTTTGGTCAGCATAAGGCTGCACTCCCCTATGAACTGCCCTTTTCCAGTGTTTGGGGGGAATTGTGCATGGAGAGAAAGTAATGCAAGTGAAGGAGAACCACCCAGTCCTGCTGAGGTCAAGGTCCTCTCCCAGCCTCACCCTCCAGCAGCAAGGACACTGCCTGCCCCAGAGTCCTCTGCTCACCAGCAAACCAGGCCCTGGTTACATGTTTTACATGCAAAAATCTTAACAAGACCATCATCAGCTCCAAAGCAGCAGGTGGTTGGCTAAAGGAGGTTACGACTTAAAGGCCATTGCATTTATTTAGCCAGATGAGATACAGATCTGAACCCTGCTCAGCCATATTGTGCTGAAAAGTCCTGACCTAATAACCCTTCAGGAGCTTGGGAAGCACAAGGTCTTTGTTGCCACACAGCTCTGTGTGAAAGGAAAACACTACCTGCTACTGGGCAAGAAATAGCAAGAGAAGAGATATGAATAGAGGGACATTAAGGGACAAGAAGAAAGAGTGGAAAGTTGAGAGCAAAATGAACACTAAACACAGATTAATGTGTTGTGGTATCTTAAATTTCAGTGTATACATTTTTTCAGTGTAAACATTTTCTACATTAATATGTTTCTGCCTTGGTTATTGCTTATTTTTCCCTTTTGCATTTTAATTTGAAGAATTTTTGCACAACGTCAGTGCATGATGAGAAACTTATGCTGGGATGCAGCTCCAGATTCAGGCACTTGAAGATGGGTACTATATGTGAAAGGTTTGGGTATTTTTTGTCTAAGTTCCCAGAGCAGACAGTGGAAAATCTAGCCAGCACAGCAAGCCGAGTGTAGAATAGATGTGTCTACTGCAGGACGAGACAAATCACACAACAGATTCCATGGAGTCTATTGTGAGATGCTCAAATCAGTTACCTGGAAGAAGGCACGTGGTGTCATTGGAGATGTAAAGACTGACCCACACTGCTTCCAGCTGCCTCTTGAGGGTGTCATGGGTCCATGCATGTCATATCTCTCAGACCCATGAAGATGTCCTGGACACAGGACTACATAAATACGTATTTTTAGACAAATGAATAAAGTCTTACATTGCCTCTGTGACCTCAAACGGGAGCTCAGACAATTAGTCCAGATCACATCAGGTATTTTAATTGAAGCTGAATCCCAGCTTCAGATAAACAACTGTATTGAGAACCATGATACTTTTGTACATGAAGATTATTCAGAATGAAAATGGTATTAAATAGTGGATCCATTCACTTTTTTGTTCTAAACTTTTCTGGTATAAAAATAGCCCAGAAAATTTAGTCCATGCATTAGTCAATAATATTTGAAGACTGCAGGAATGGTGTGAAGACTAAATTATTTCAAAATGGATGTGGGTTTAATCGACCTGTTTTTCAATTGACGTGTTAATTAAAAGTATGAAATATTGACTTTTAATTAGATACAATATTAAAATAAAATTACTCTCAGTTACTATGCCTTTCACAGACATACTCACATTCATGCATAAATTCCACCAAAAGTTCCCAAGAGAAATGAATAGTTTTACTCTTTAGCTCTCATGAATCAGGAAGCAGTAAAAGTAACATGTCATGTATTGGTATTTCTTCTGTGTATGTGCTATAGTGCAGCCTCTATCTAAGAGCTGGCAAAAATTAACTATATATGTGGTTTACCTAAGATACAATTTGCACAATAGGGCTATTTTTAGTCAGATGAAAAAAAGGGACTTCAAGATTCTTCCCATCTCAGGATATCCCTTTGAGATGTCAGGACAAGTCAGAAGGAATATAAACAAATAGGCTGAATTAAATGGATTAACTCAGGTGTGATGAGTCACATTTCAACTCAAGTATCTTATTTCTAACAGTTGTCTTGTTCACAAGGATAATGCAGAAAATTCACACAACTATAGGGAAAATGTGCAATTATTGTGAGGTGAAGGTTCACCCAAAAGGTGACCTAAAAAGTCACTAACCTTCTTGGTAAACACTATAATTTCATTCATACTCACGAGATTAGGAATGCATTTTTTTGTGTGCTGTGTCTTACTGCTCAATATACACCAGAAATAACAGACTGCAGACTCTTTTCCTGTTGGTAAATCATCTGATTTTCAACTACACTGCAAAGCTGTGATGGCCCCAAGGACACCCACAGACAACACTGTCCTTGTGCAGCATCCCCAGAGCCCCACCCTGGTTCATGGCCAGGAGCCCCTTTCATCCCACTTCATGGTTCCCCCACCTGAAAGTTCTTCATGTCAGAACACCCCATTATACATGAGACATCGTTGTGTTTTAGCAAATGGATTATTTTTTTTTAATACTCATCTGCATTACAAAAGAAATTTTATAATTTTTCTGTACTAGAGTATTTCAGAAATGAGCTGCTCTTCTGAAAAGTTTTTTTGAAATTTCTACACAGTCAGAAAACTTAAACATCACCAAACCTATAATACTTCCCCATCTGCAACAGTAATTACACGAACTGGCTTTTCACAGTTGGCTTAACTTTTTCAGTAATGGTTGTTGGCTGTATTTCTTAATAGAGTCACATTCACTGTTCCAAAACTTATGGAAAAGCTGCCCATTATTTTAAATTTGGTTCTTTCTCCTCCTATCTGAAGAGTCATGAAAATTAATATTTCTATGGCAGTTAATGCTGTGCATCCAAAAATGGCAATTATTTTAATCTCTAAGAGAAGGCACATTTTCTGTCACTGAACTTTGGAATTTGACATCAATCAAAATTCTGCCATTAAAAACAACATGAAGACTTATACAATCAATTTGTCAAAAGATATTCCTGGAATACTTTCCAAAAGAAAAAATTCTTTGTCAAACAGGCACAATTTGTAGGTGGCAGGCTATAACTTCAAGATTAAAGCCCAGAGATTCCAAAGACCCTACTTTGCTCCCATGCCTGTGGCAGATAAGAATTTTTTTAAAATACAAACCAACAAAATAACAACAAAGGAAATTACTTTTAGGTAATAAAATATTACAGACTCTCTACTACACAGGAATCCAGTACCTGAAGGGGGCCTACAGGAAAGCTGGAGAGGCACTTTTTGTAAGGGCTTGTAGTGAGAAGAAGAGTGGTAATAGTTTTAAACTGGTAAGAGGGAAGATTTAGATAGCAAATTAGGAAGAAACTTTTTCCTGTGAGGGTGGTGAAACACTGTAACAGGTTGCTCAGGGAAATCAGGGCTGCCCCAGCCCTGGAAGTGTTCTAGGCCAGGTTAGATGGGATTTTGAGCAATCTGGTCCTGTGAGAGGTGGAACTCTATAGATGATCTTTACGGTCCCTTCCAACCCAAACCATTATATGATTCTGTGATTCTGTGTTTCTCATATTAGCCACTAGGTCAAATAATCCATACAGTGATAGGTCTAAAAACAAGACATAATTTAAACTGACTTTATTCTCATACACTTCATTTAACTGCAATATAGAAAATATTATATTAATATAGTAATGACCACTTACTGGTTGCAATATTCATGGAAGTAGTGCAAAAAACACCACTATTTACAACCCAAAGTCTTCTAAATTTAATACAAGAGAACAGTGATTACAGTGAGTTCTTACCAAAGCAGCAAAAGCAGAGAGTCCTTTACTATAGACAACCTTCATTAATATATTATACATAAGTACAACAGGTTTGTTTTGGTTGGTTGGTGCTTGTGGGGTTTTTTTCCTAGGTTTTGGCTTTTGTGTTTTGGAATGACCTCAGTTTTGTTCACTCTCACCCTGGTTTGACTATTCATAGTCATACTGCTGACCTGCTTTCTTTCAACATTTCATTTAGCACTATCATTACATTCAGATCCCTATTGCTCTTGTTGAGAACAGCACACTTTTCAGACTTAAAAAGCTCCTTATTACACTGAGAGGAGTAAAAATGTAATTCATGTAATTCCAAAGCACACACTTTTTAAAGCTTCACGCTGTGAAGTCTCAGCCACAAATAAATCAGTAAACAAGACTCCCATGAATGGTGGGGGACAGCATATAAGCAGCAATCAAACTACTTTTTTTCAAACAATCTGGCCAGCACCTTGGCAAGGCAAATATTCACAATTACTTAACAACCTAAATAAGTCTTTCAGTACAACTTCTGCATCTGTATTTTAAAAGTCAAGAATTTAGGCAAAAGGGAGCAATTTAGAGCTTTCTCACTAGACTATGCAGGATTAAAACAAAGATCAAGAGAAGCATATACAGTAGCCACTAGCTTTCTGACAGAGAAACTGGAAAAGAGACACAAACAAACTTAAGCATATAAAAGTCATTAAATACACGTGGCTGTGACACCAGTTTAAAATGACAAAAAAGCTTCCAGTAAGTCCTGTTCCAAACACAAGTGTCTACAAAGAGAACTCAGAATACTTAGCAGGATTATTATTAGCTCATTTTTGGTTCTTTAGAGCTGGGGTATTTGCACTGGCCTGAACAGGCCTGTACAGGCTCCTATAGGCACCAACAAAGATGGGCTCCCCCCTACGAAGTCAGAAGGAGGGGAAAGGCCTTTGTACCTCTCTGAGCATTTATTTAATCTTGCATCAAGCACAAGAGACAGATGACTTCTAAAATAGCAGATACCACGGAAGGAAAACAATTTTTATCCTAATTAAGGGAGTAACAATTTATCTCTTGCCTGAAGAGAGAACAGCATTTTCCAGTGAAAAATAAAGCCACTCTGGAGTGGTTGAGCCCCGATAGTCAGAGGTAGAGTGGGAGAGGGCACAGTATCTGATGCAATTTCAGAAGTAATATTTACATTTTAGAAATCTATACCTGTAACAGAAGGGACCTGCACTTTTTAAGTTTCCTGTTCCAATTCTTATTTCACAACACTCTACCACTGCAGACTGAAAAAAACCAAAAGGCTCCCCACACCTATGGCAAACATCTGATTTTTAGAAATAGAATCATATAATCACTGAATGGTTTGAGTTGGAAGGGACCTTAAAGATCACCTAGTTCCAACCCCCCTGCATGGGCAGGGACACCTCTCACTAGACCAGGTTGCTCAGAGCCCCATCCAACCTACTCTTGAACTTGAACACTGCCAGGGATGGGGCTTCCACAACCTCCCTGGGCAACCTGTTCCAGTGTTTCACCACCCTCACATGGAAGAGTTTCTTCCTAATGTCCTAACCTAGATCTCCTCTTCTTCAGTTTTAATTCATTACCCCTTTGTCCTCTCACTACAAGCCCATGTAAAAAGCCCCTCCCCAGCTTTCCTGTAGCCCCTTCAGATATTGGAAGGCCACTCTGAGGTCTCCCCGGAGCCTTTTTTTCTCCAGGCTGAACAGCCCCAACTCCAGCTCTCTCAGCCTGTAGTTTCTCAACCAAATTTGCTAAAATTTAAGTTATGCAATATTAGATTTTTTCCCCTTGTATAACATATAGCTCTTTTACCACTACAGAGCACACATGTGAACTGGGCACTACATCTGTCTAAAGCAGACTCCTTCTTTTTCCACATGCCATGTGGAATGAGAAGGTAACAAGAAGAAAATCAACCCAGTTGGTAGCTCCAAGACAAGGTGGGTTAAAGTGATTAAAGATCACCTAGTTCCAACCCCCCTGCATGGGCAGGGACACCTCTCACTAGACCAGGTTGCTCAGAGCCCCATCCAACCTACTCTTGAACTTGAACACTGCCAGGGATGGGGCTTCCACAACCTCCCTGGGCAACCTGTTCCAGTGTTTCACCACCCTCACATGGAAGAGTTTCTTCCTAATGTCCTAACCTAGATCTCCTCTTCTTCAGTTTTAATTCATTACCCCTTTGTCCTCTCACTACAAGCCCATGTAAAAAGCCCCTCCCCAGCTTTCCTGTAGCCCCTTCAGATATTGGAAGGCCACTCTGAGGTCTCCCCGGAGCCTTTTTTTCTCCAGGCTGAACAGCCCCAACTCCAGCTCTCTCAGCCTGTAGTTTCTCAACCAAATTTGCTAAAATTTAAGTTATGCAATATTAGATTTTTTCCCCTTGTATAACATATAGCTCTTTTACCACTACAGAGCACACATGTGAACTGGGCACTACATCTGTCTAAAGCAGACTCCTTCTTTTTCCACATGCCATGTGGAATGAGAAGGTAACAAGAAGAAAATCAACCCAGTTGGTAGCTCCAAGACAAGGTGGGTTAAAGTGACAAAGACTATTTCAGTCCTATTCTCTTCCTGGCAGAAATTTACCTCTAATCTTAGCTAGCAAAACAAGCTGGCAATATGAGGTGGGCAGGATCCTCAGTGAGTGGAGTCACTCAAAAGTGACCATAGCTGCTCTCTCTTCTCCTCTCACATGGACCTACTCACAGCTCATAAGGCATTAGCAAACCTTTCCTTTAGTGATCTTCAGTGAAACACAAGTGCTTGACCACAACAGCAGCAGAGACATGGACACACTGACTCTAGACACATAGCCCCTATTCTCATTAGCACTACTGACACTGATGAATTATCTAGGAAAATAATGCTCTGACCTCTTTTAACCACAGAAAATCTCTCTGATTTAATAGGCTCTAGGGTTTTTTACATTTTTAACTTGCAGTCATGACAAGCCTAACAGCATAATGGCACATATAACCTTCATTTTGTGCCTTTCAGCATTTAACAAAAGAATATTTACCTCAATGCAAAAGCAGAAAGGCTGCAAATTAGCTCCTGCATTCATGCTATAGAAGTTTAATCAGCTACAGAGCCTTCCTATCTTCAGTCCAAAGGTCCCTCAAACTGGATAACACCAATTTTAATTATATCTTCTATCTTACCATGTAATTCTGTATGTTAAAATACAGAACCACTCAAAATAGTCTTAGAGGATCTGGTGGAAATCAAACTCAGTGAAATGAAAAATGAGGTCATTTACTTGCCTTTTAAAAGATTGCTAAAAAGGTGCACATTCTCAGCTAATTTCAGCCTACATTAGTAGTGGTAAAATACAAATCCTCAAGGCCAGACATGTCAGCAAAGACAAAGCTTTTGTTTAAAATCCATCATGTACCAGTGAAAAATTGTACCCTGCACATTTTTCTAGTAATTAATTTCTTAAGTTTTTACATGGCTACTATTTAAAGAGACCCTGAAGAAGCACTTCACTGTTCTTTGAAGAAGACATTCTGATTTTCAAATCCAATTTTCAGCACAAATCATAACCTGCTTTTAAAATCTTGGGCTTTGGAGATAGTTCAAGAATCTTTTAATAAAAATATGAATCTGTTAATTAAACAAACAAAAAAATGAAGCAAAAAATGAAGCAAAAGTTTCACAAAGCAATTCCCAAAACCTACCACACCAGTCTAAATGTACGGAGACTTTTTCTGCTCTTCAGCTTCCTGTACAGATTATCAGAAACAGAAATGCAAAAACATTTGAATAGTCTAAACAAAACAAAAAATTTATAAATAAATAATACCTTTCTTACTGCAATATTAATTTATGTGACAACTATAATAGCTTCGTAACTTAAAAGAGGAATTAAATCAAAAATTTTGTACAGCCTTGTAGTATGCAAAAAGCCAGCTATGGAAACAACAGCATTAAACTAGAGTCTAAAGAAAAAAAAATATTTTAAATTTTTCACAAATGCCAAGCCAAGGCAAGAATTAACTTCTTCACTGATACTGTTCAAATCCCCACTTTAGAAGAGATCATTTTTTATTCAGGACTGCTCTAATAAAAAAAGACAATAAATGTGATTTCTTATGCGTAAGTTAAAATACAAATCCATAGAGAGAGCTAACTGTGGCTTAGCTACAGTAATCATTTCATCCTTAGGCACACCTCATTTAGTTCATGTGTTTCAATGTTCAAAACTCAGTAAATTAATCAATTCAGCACAATGGTGATGGAGAAGTTGGCCGAGACACATAGAGGTGAAGAAGCCAGGTGTTAATAGCAGTACAAGAAGCCTCACTGAAGAACATGAGCAGTGTGATTCTGTGAAAGTGCTGTGTTCTAGCCATGTGCCAGCTCCAAGCTGAAATGAGACCTGGGCACACACTGGCCTCTCTCATCCCTCCTTCTTTCTTTTCACCTCTTCTTACCCTACTCTCTGCTTTCCACACGGTTTCTATAGGAAGGAAGTATACATAGGAATGCTAGATTGGAGGAACAGAGCATTCTGACCCATTTCTCAAACTGGAAGACTCAGAGACAAGGAGCCAGGGTTGAAAGACCGTGTTACCTCACATCATGTACCTTTCAGTCACCTCACGTACAGCCACGTTTTCCTCCAAATAATTACAGTTTGGTTCCTTTTCCTAGTGATGCAGTTACACTACCATTTCAAAACACGAACTAGGCAAGTATGATGTTTTCTGTAAATCTGACTTATTTCTGTTTTATTTAAGCAGAGCCTAAACAAAGATCACAATAGGAATGAATCTTTTTCATCTGTGCAAAAATGCACAGATCTGTTGATGGGTTCTGGTAACAGGAGTACTACAGAGCAGTGGAGAAGAAAGTAGTCTTTAACTGTGTTGGAAATTAAATAAAGCCTAAACATGTTTAAAAGTTGGTAATGTCAGATGTTGGCTAAGCAGATGAATATATTATTCTCTTATTAAAAATGTGTTAGCATTTTTTCAAATACTTTACAAAAATACCCGGTACGAGAAGCAAGAAAACATTGCTGTTGTGCCTTTGCCTTTTCTACTCTAGAGGAAAAAAAAGAACTAGTACTTTCTTGCTGGACTACATAAAAACTGCCTGTTCATGTTTCCAGAAGGCCTCAGCATAGCTCCCAGTTCTTTAATCTAACATTTCCCTTCCTACTCTCTGGCCTCCCCTTGCCATCTTGACTGAACATGAAGTAAAATCAGAAAATGTTAGTTGGTGGAGACAAGAAAGGGGTTAATCTTGCCAGACTTTACCTGTTTAGAAGTGCCAGACTCCCTCTATGCTCAATATAACTACAAGTATGTGTACGGAGAAAAATCCATCCCCTGTATTTTTAATACAAAGTTTGGGCTGCAATGCTCTGCAAGTGTGCTAGGCAAATTTATTTAATGTAGATTAACACTGTAGAATACTCTAGATTAATATAAAGGCCTTGAAAGCTGACTCCTATCCCAAAAGGTTGTATCAATCTAATGACATAACTAGTACAGATGCATTGGGGGAGAATTTTATGTCTTTTCTTCCACAAAGGAATTAAAAAACCAAGAAATCTTAAAAATCTTTGCATAAAATAGTTTGTATAGGGGTAGAAGTGTACGAGCTCAGCAAAATATCTATTTTCTGACACTGCCAAAAATATCTAGGAATCATTACTGTTAAAATTATTTTCACTACAAGTGCTGTTGAGAAGTTACTAGGTATTAATTCAGAAGATGCCCTGTATTGAGAAAAGGTGACTAAGAATGGGCTATGGTCAGTGTTACAAAAATATAGATATATGTTACATTTTACCACTCTCCTCACTGTTCATTGACTGGTTTAAAGCATTGAGTTACTCTGTACTCTTTGTGACTTATGACATCCACTAGATGCAATTTCTAACAGAATACTCTATAAACATGCTCACTCCTATGACCTGTACATCTAGTAAGGGCACTAGTGTGATCATAAATTCTCCAGTAACAAACTTAATTCTTCCATCCGTACTGGATGCACCTATACATATAAAATTGCACAAGAGGAAAAAAGGTGTATCTGCAAATACACCATAAGTGTGAGGAGTTTGCAACTATGCAACATTTAGAGAAGAGCTTTTAGAATTATGTTCATTGCTCCTTTGCATGACAGACCATTATTTTTTGGACCTTATCCTGCAACCCTCCTGAATGTAACCTTTCGGATTTTTGTGAATTTCTGAACACCTTAAAGCTTTTGACTTCCAAAGAACCACTTATTAGCAAAAAAACCCCAACCCAGCCTTATTCCACAGATTGTCACTGTCCCCTTTGGTGCAGACCTACCCCCACTTTACAGCTTCTTGAAAACCACACAAACAAAGTTCAATGTATGGGTTTTAGAGAGTTAGTATGTATGCAAAATAGTAGAGTTGGGAATGCAAGGGGTAGCTTTCACTTTTTATTTTTCATAACCGCTTATATCAGGAGATATCTGGATTTCATGGTTAATATAATGTAGTCATATGAGGCTAGAAACAGTAGCTTTGAGCTAGTGGAACGGGAAGAGACTTGAGGCCCATGAGACACAATTTGGAGATTATATATCAGGCCTCCTAAATCTGGAACATTTCAGAATTTAAAAGAAGAATATTTTTTAATATGAAGTATGAAAAAAAGTTGATATTGTTTGGGTTCATTATTTGGCTTGCTTTTCTTTTTTCTCTCTAAAAATGAGTATTTGTATCTGATGGTCATGCCACAGTCAAGTATTTCTATGATCATGGGGTTACAATTATCTTACTCACTACAGGTCCTACCATTCATGCTTTGCCATGACTGTCCCATATTCAAAATTTATGTCAATAGATGTTTAATTCAATTTCTTCATGTATTTCATGTATACATATATCCACAGAGCATACAATTCATAATCACTTTTAATTCATTCACCTACAGCATGAAAGTCATGAAACTGAGGATTTTATGAGACAATCTTCAATGAATAACCTTTTGAATAAGAAGTATTATACAAATTGAACACTGCATATTTTTACCTTTACCTTAAGGTATGTAAATTTGTTTCATAGATCATATTTTACTATTATTCATTCACTTGCTAAAAAAACCAAAAACCTCACCTAATCAACTGCTGTAGATGTTTTGTAGTCGGGTGTATTATTTTAAAACTATTTGGGGTATATTTAGGGTTTATCCAAAACATTTTAAGAATAACATAGAAGATCAAATCAGAAGAGTTAAATGTGATCCTGAACCAAAATCCCCATATTCACAGATAATTGTAAATGGTTTCTTTCTTATATTGGCACAATGCTGAATACTAATATTAGATATTGGTGCATATCACAACAGTTGTGCAAAGCTGCACCAGAAATACTAGACTATAATCTTACATTGGTTGAGAAGGTGGAAGGCAGGGCCAACATCCTGCAGGACTTGGACAAACTGGAAGAAAGGCAAGACCATAACCTTATAAAATTCAGCAAGGACAAATACAAAGTTCTGTCCAGAGGGACAGAAGAGCCCCTCAACAACACCATCTGGGGACAGAGTGGCCTGGGAGCAGCTCTGTAAGAAAGGTCCTCAAGTGGTGACCTGCACATGAGCTGGTGGGAACTCCAACAGCAAAGACAGCCAACAGCTTCCTTGGCTGTATGAAAAGGGGAATGGGCTTTAGATCTAGGGAAGGGATTGTTCCCTTATACATAGCACTCACTAGACCATATCTAGACATTTTCTTCAGTTTTATTTTTTCCACAGAAAAGACATGGGTAAACTGGAGGGATCTCACAGAGGCAGTGGGACTGGAGCATTTGACCCTTGAGGAGCAGCTGGGGGAGCTAGGCTGGGTCAGCCTGGAGAAGAGACAGCTTGAAGGGTATTAGCAGTGCCCCCAGCACCTGTCAGGGGCAACTCAGAAACTGGACCCATGATCCTCACTACTGCACGTGGCAGGACAGCAAGAGAAAACTAGCACAAGTTCAAAAAAAGAGAGGAGAAACATTCTCCCCATGGAGACAGCCAGACAGCGGAGCAGGTTGCCCTAAGAGGTTGTGCTGTTTCCATGTTTCCATAGCTGATCCTGCTTTCAGCCCAAGGCTGGGCAAGAGATGTCCTGAGGTTCCTTCAAACATGACTTTTTCTATGATTCTATGTCTAGATAACACTTCCAAGAGCTTACCCCATAATGTTAAAGTGATGCACGTGTGTCTGGAGGATCATTGCTTCCTATGAAGCCAAATGAAACACCATCATTGCAATTGCATTTTAGATGTCCTTTTTTCAAAAACTTGGAGGATTAAAGACATGCATTTCATAGACTTCAAGATATAAAACTACAAAGGATGTTTTAATACATAACCCTAGTTTAGGCCTAGTAAGAAGGCAACTATTTAAACCTCATCCACTGTTACTGGAAATTAATTTGCTAATCCCAAAGGATTCAAAGTAAAAAGAGAAGAAAAAAAGCCTTAGTTTTATGTCAAAAGATCAAACAACTAAAATATATTTGCTCTAATTAGAAAACCTAAGAGCACTTTAAACTCCATTAAAAACTTCACGATACAAATAAATCTTATTTTCAGTTGGAAAATAAAATATCCTCATATTTAAATGCTCAAAATACTATTTTCCCTCCTCTTGCCTGAAAGTAAATGAGCTAAAAACTTATTAGTTTACATTTGCACTTACAGTGTTTCTTAAAAAAGAAATCAAAAGAAACATTCAAAAACCTAACCATAACTCAGGAATTGTTCTTAAAATGGTCTGCCCAACACTACTGCAGGAATATGTATTTTCATTGGGTTTGACACAAGCTATACAGCTATTAAGAATAAGGAGCACTGACTTAATTCAGGTGCCACAGATGTCAATGTAACATTTGTTTGTTTGAGAGCAGTTGTTAGACCAACACTGACAATTTATAATCTTGCAATGACTATTCTTGGATAGCTGAAGGAAAACTGACTTCTTATGTTATCACTCCCTTCAACTGCCTGGAGGGAGGTTGTAGTCAGGTGGGGGCTGGGCTCTTCTTCCAGGCAAATAGTGACAAGAGAGCACGGCCCCAGGCTGCACCAGGGGAGGTCTAGGCTGGGTATTAGGAAGTACTTCCTCACAGAGAGGGTGATCAGACATTGGAATGGACTTCCCAGGGAAGTGGTGGAGGCACTGTCCCTGGATGTGTTCAAGGAAAGGCTGGATGTGGCACTTAGTGCCATGGTCTGGCTGGTGTGGTGGTGTTGGTCATAGGCTGGACTTCTAGTATTTCCCTCATACAAGCAAAGAAATCAAGATAAAGACTGAAAAAAGTTGATGATGTAAATCTAAAAGATTCAGATTTTTAAAGACAGACATTTTATGAAGCAAAACTTGTGAAAACTTGTTAAAAAAAAAACTTGTTAAAACTTGCCCAAATCAGAATAGTACATTAACGTGATTGTTGAGAAGGCTTTGTTGAAATGTTGCATTTGCACTTACTTGAACAGAAGAAATCTGGTATCGTGCCAAATATCAGCATTTAACCCATGACCAATTACTTTTACTTACTGATCATGGAATGAGAATGAGCTAACTTATGTATTGTCATCATTGACTTCTACCCAGCAATTCATTGGATCTTCATTAGATGCTTCACACACCCCAAAATTTGATCTTCTGAAGCTGCATAGTTGATAAGAAAGGCCACAAGTGAATTTTATTCAGGTGTTTGGGTACACATTGCTCATCTTAACTCTCCATCACCAAAATCCATATTCAGAATAGCAGGGCTGGTTTTATTTTTATCAAAATCAGCCTTAAAACATAAACTGTGCTCAGCATAGAGTGATGTTAATAGCAAGAAAATAGGGGAAATGACACCCAATGAAGGGGACTAAAACTGTCTAATATATAACCAAGCAGAGACGTTCATATGCCTTTACAGAGCCCAATGTGCCTTTTTAAAAAAAAACACTTCCTTTCAATAAGTTGTGTAAATAGGATCTAAAGAGGTTAGCAAAGAACATCCCATTTGTCCTCCCACATGCATGAATGACAGTTCTCATGGGAAGCACTGATTCATGGTCTTTACGGGCGAGTGCCCTCAAGCAGGGATAATAAATGGGATCCTTACTGTAATTTATTTTTTTTCTGTGAATATCTCCCAAGACAGACCCTACCATGAAAACAAATTCTTTGCTAAGCTATTATCAGAAACCAATAATTTTTTCACACTTCCAAATTATTGTTACTCCCAGTGAAGACACCGTGATTCGTTCACAGTCAGCCAAAATTTGCTTGAAATAAAATTAGAGTAATTCCCATAATACTCACTTTCTTTTTGTGTGCCAAATAGGTTCAGCATTTATCTGTGATATTTATTTTTTTTTATCACATCATGCATCACAGACACACAGGGGTCATTGGTATTGAATTGCAATAGGATGAAGGAACGTGACTTATTGGATGTTTGAAATATGATGTATCTTTGCAAGGTTATAAATGTCCTTCTCAAAGAGAAAATTAAAATCAAGCTGGCAATTTTATTAGCAAGTGGAAACAGATAATTAAAGCCCCTACAGAAATGAGCAGTTCTTATGCTGTGAAGATGGAAACAGATTTTTCAGTGGTAAAAAATATTTCTGTGGGTTGTTTTTATACTCCATAGGGTAGACCCTAATAATAGAATGTTATGCTGCAATGAACAAACTCAGAGCTGTATTAGTACAAACTTTAAAACTACCACGAAATGAAGCATCTAGATTAGAAGAAACATCTGCAAAGTGATTATTTTTGTCTTATTCCCTGAGAAAAACAAAGCTCTCTTCATTATTCTGCAGTCTTAATTGCTTAAATTAACCTCTGGAAATCATTCAGGCAACAAGTTCTTATCTGACCATTTCCACAAGAAATAGTACTGTCCTGCATTTGGGGTTTTCTTTTATATTAAGCTCTTGTTTATGATTTAATGTTTCTCTGATAACTAGACTAAAAATCATAATATGCCTATTATCTTTCCCTGCCTTCTGCTTACTCATATTTGCTGTCTCTGAGCAATTACCTTCATATTATTAACATTTCTGATGGTTTCTACAGGGTCAAGACTGCCAAAAAATATGCTCTTCTCTCCAGAGGCATCATGCTCATTTGTTTGTGCTGCTGTTTACCCTTGACCATGTACAGCAAATATCCCCCTGCTCTCTATCTCCTTTTTCCAAACTCCATTGACTCACAAATATTCCTATTTTCACCACTTCAATATTTATCTTTCTCTCCATCCTCCCATTCACTTACTAGAACACATAGCACACCAGTTCCCTTTTATCCCTGCCCATTGATGATATGTTAATTACATGATGAAGGAAAAGTATAAGAACTTGTGGGGTGGAGAGCATACACTCCAGTAAGTAACATGAAACCTGAAAGACACTTAAGTAAAATGAAGCCTGAAAGACACTTGGATTGAAGAGTGTATAGTAAATTAAACAGGAATTTGAAATGGCCTAGATAAACAATGGAAAAGCAATTAGCTCCATATTTATATTAATCTTATCTTCCTAAAATGGGAATAAGTAAAGGAACTGTGACTGGAATATTGTCTTCAGCTCTGCTTTCTGAATTACAAGAAGGATAATGAAATATTAGGGCACATGTAAGATTTTTTCAGGAGGAAAGATTAAAAACACATAAATACAGATTGATAAGGAAGTTTCCAAGGTGGAAGAGCAGTAAAATTAGTAAAATTTGGCTGGACTCCAAAACTGAAAGGCAATCTTTAATCATATTGCTACTTCTGAGCTTGATCTTCCTTGGACTTTCAATTTTGTTTTTGTCTTAATTTTTCTTCCTTTCCTTTGAATTTGAGGTGGTCCAACTGGATCTTCCAGTGGCAATTATTCATTATTTGCCTTCAGATTTCTGGGGCTGGTTGAAAGCTGAATCCCAGAACAGATCAGCTTAGAAGGCACTACTGGGTAGGCTGCCATTGCTCCCCTCATTAAAAAAAAAGAGGAACTTTGAATTGCACCAGGTGCCACTGCACACACACACGGGAAAGGTTATGAATCCATCAGCACTCTTAAAGGACACAGAGCCTATTTCTTGCCTTTTTCTTTCTCTCCCTACACAGAGAGTCATCATGATGCATCTCCCCACCAGGCACCCACAGGCTCCAGAACCTCACCACCCCTGTTGCATCAAGGTATACTCACTACACATGCTTAGCAAACTTGCCCAGAGGTCCTCATCAGCCCACCATGTCAAAACATGGTTTGCAAAAAGCCTGCTTCTAAATAAGGCCTCCCTTAAACATAGTTGCAGAATTTTGCCTTGGTGTGCAGATAGGGAGGAATGGTATGGGAAATAGCTTGCTGTGTTTTATGACCCCAGACAACACCCAGGACAGATACATCAGGGGTTTCCTGCAGAGAGACACTTGACAGGGACAAAGCAACATCAGACAAAGTAGTACTGAAGACACCTTAGCAAAAGTCATACAGCAGAGGGCCAGCATCTCCCCACACGTAGTATCCAGGATTTTCCTCTGGTGACACACAGGGGGTGGCAAAAAGGGGGAGTAACAAGCTGTGTCTGTACTGGTAGTGTATAGACACTGCACAGGACCCTGAGAAGGGATGTGAAACTTCATGAGTGATCATAGGCAAACAGGGAAGAAATGCAGAAAAATTTCTTCCTGCTTTGAGATAGCCTTCATAAAAAAGTAAGTGAGATCGAAATCCTCAAGGGATAGATATAATACCTCTTAATGTCAGGAGAAGCCTCAGAAAATATTGAATCAGGGTACATTGGATCAAAACATTTTCCTGAGACAAATCATGAAGGAGCTTGTGATCTGCCTGCTCGGTGATTAAGAAGTCAGCAAAAGTAGGCTTTTATGTTCTTTCTGCTAATTAATATCTACTGCTATCTTCCTGTGAACACTCTGAATTAGGTTCTCACATCTTTGCTCACAGTGGCTACAGCCTTCCCCAGTAATAATTTCCACTGAAAGCATAGCTATAGAAGGTAATTTCAGAACATCTGTGCATTGTCTTCAATATTCCCAAAGAATACATTCCAGTGAACACTGATGAAAAAACTAATCAGGTTTTTCAACCTTGTTTCTGCTCTGATACTTAGTGTAATGAAAGCTTTAAGAACATTTCATTGCAAAATCTACATATAAGACATATTGTTAATGGTACATACAAGTTTAAAATCCTCAAATGACAGGCTGAACATCTGTGAATCAGGAACAGAACAATCCATAGGCCCATTATTGCTCTATTGCCACCTTTTTTCTACAAGGACTTAAACTCTAAGAAGTCTGTTAGCTTTCACTGTTACTACATTGTGGTCAATGGGACAGGATCTAGTTGGAGGTCTGTGACTAGTGGAGTCCCTCAGGGGTTGGTACTGGGACCAGTACTATTCAATATTTTCATCAGCGACCTGGATGAGGGAGCAGAGTGTGCCCTCAGCAAGTTTGCTGGTGACACTGAACTGGGAGGAGTGGCTGACACACCAGAAGGCTGTGCTGCCATTCAGTGAGACCTGGACAGGCTGGAGAGTTGGGCAGGGAGGAACTTGATGAAATTCAACCAGCGCAAGTGTGGAGTCTTGCATCTGGGGAAGAACAACCCATGTACCAGTACAGATTGGGCACTGACCTGCTGGAGAGCAGGGTAGGAGAAAGGGACCTGGGGGTCCTGGTGGACAGGAGGGTGACCATGAGCCAGCAATGTGCCCCTGTGGCCAAGAAGGCCAATGGCATCCTGGGGTGTATTAGAAAGGGGGTGGTCAGTAGGTCAAGGGAGGTTCTCCTCCCCCTCTATTCTGCCTTGGTGAGGCCACATCTGGAGTATTGTGTCCAGTTCTGGGCTCCTCAGTTCCAGAAGGACAGGGAACTGCTTGAAAGAGTCCAGAACAGAGCTACAAAGATGATCAAGGAAGTGGAACATCTCCCTGATGAGGAAAGGCTGAGGGAGCT
>NW_009952797.1:396609-413381 GCF_000747805.2 Chaetura pelagica
AATATGTAAAGGGTGAGTGTCAGGAGGACAGAGCCAGGCTTTGTTCAGTGATGACCAGTGATAGGACAAGGGGCAATGGGTGCAAACTGGAGCATAGGAGGTGTCATGTGAATATCAGGAAGAACTTCCTTACTGTGAGAGTGACAGAGCCCTGGGACAGGCTGCCCAGAGAGGCTGTGGAGTCTCCTTCTCTGGAGACATTTAAAACCTGCCTGGACACATTCCTGTGTGATGTGCTCTGGGTGACCCTGCTCTGGCAGGGGGGTTGGACTGGGGGATCTTTCCAGGTCCCTTCCAATCCCTAGGATTCTGTGTGATTCTGTGTGATCAGACTGTATTGCAATCTCAGAGGTCCCAACAACCAAGGCTTTGATTTGATAGGCATTTGGTCTTTCTGCACATGCTTATAGCAAGAATTTAATCAAGAACAGTTCAGACCACCTTTTTTTAGGGTTATCATTGACTATTCCAGACACTCCTGTATGGTTAATCATATTAATTACACAGGTTTGAAGGCTTTGAGTTAAACAATATAAAGGAGAGCTGACAGAGCTGAGAAACTAACATAAATAACGTCATGAAAAAAAGAGAAAAAAATATTGGTGTCAACAGTATCCTTTGCCCTAAATCTGCAGTAAAATATAAAAGGAGTTATGTTTTTTAGTTAAATCAACTGCAGTTTAACTTCATGTCTTGACCTCTGTTTGCCAGTTTTCATTTACACCTTTCAAGCACAGGCTCAAAAACTGGAGGTGCTTGGAAGAAAACCTTTTCCCTTAAAAACTTGGTGATGAATAACTTGCAGAGGAACTTCCACTATTAAACAACAATTATCAATTATTAATTATACCATTATTAAAGGACTTGAGCTGTTCATATTTGCTTATTGCACCTTTACTTATAGCTGTTAAACAGTTGGTCAAAAGAAGTAATTGCTTTTAGGTATATAGGTTTACTCATGCCATCATGGAGTACTCAGTCTAAACTGGAACATCCCACTTTCTCCTGGTGATGGCACGTCCGTGAAAACGTGCAGATGAGAAACTATTTCAAACTGTATTTAACAATAAAGCAAAAATTTAGTATCACTACAGAGCTGAAGATAAGACTGAGGGTGATCAAAAGAGGAATTTCTGAGGTTTTGTTTCTCCTGGGGTTCCCTTCTGCTCCCACCACCCTTAGGGGTTTTATCCACAGTATGCCAAAACAAAATTATCTTCTCTCTGCCCACATTTCAGTTGCCAAAAAATAATTAAGAACACAGGTCTATTTTATGGACCCTTTCTCTAGTTTTTCTCCTTGGAGGATCCTTTGTTTGCTTAGAGGAAAGAAAAAAAAAAAAAAAAAAAAAGCCACAAAAAGTACAGATGTAAGGTAAGAAGTTTAAAATTGTACCTGAAAAACTGCATGAAAGAGAAGCCATAACCATGCTGTTCAGCAATTCCTGCACAAACAACATTCGCAGATGCTCCAATCAATGTTCCATTACCTGCAATTCAGAAAACAAATACTGGTTTATAGTTGCACTCTGCTTCTTATCCTTCCTCTGTTTATTCTGTGCTGAAGTCCTAAGATGTACTAGTTAGAAAAGAAAAATCAATTTCTTTTGTATAGTCTTGAAAAGAAACATGCAGACAGTGTCTCCACATCCCATAAATAGCTTCATGCTCTGGAAGATAAGCCTGGTATTCTCTGATTCTACATAAGCCAGAAAAATGGGGAAGGAACACAGCACCAATCTAGCAATTGTCAAAATAACTCCAGAGACTTCATTCAGATAAACTTGCTGATTTTTTTTGGTTTTATATAAAAGGTGCCATCAGATGAGCTAAAAGAGAAAGGATGAGACAGTTGGAGGATACTAAGAAAAATGGGTGTTTTTTCCTTACACAAACTTGACATAATATTTTTAATAGAGAGTGTAACTAATTGCTAAGACTTTTAATGCACATTTGTCCTCTTGGAAGAAATACATACTTCTCTTAAGCCTTTTCCAGCAACTAATTTATTCTTGTGTCTTCTCTAAACTTTCAACAATCTGTCAATGTAGAAAAGTCAAGTATTCAGAGCTCAGAAAGACCAACCCATTTTCTTTAGCTTCCTCATGAGTCATACCTCAGACTTGAGAAATGCCATGTACTTTACACAGCAGATGTCTTCCTGATCTAAGGCATGACTCAGGAAGTGACAGTGATTCCTACATTCCATTCCTTAATTGACATTTTGAATAAAAGAGGTAACAATCTAGGATAATAATTTTTTATATACTATGGCAAGTCATCTCTTTTGCCATATATTGCTACCTTAATAATCCATTATTCTGCACACAGTCCTTCTTTTGCTGCCAATGGCATATAGAATCATAGAACCATAGAACCATTCAGGTTGGAAAAGACCCTTGGGATCACCAAGTCCATCCACCATCCCTACTCTACAAAGTTCTCCCCTAAAACAAATCCACCAACACCACATCCAAACGACCCTTAAACTCATCCAGGGATGGTGACTCCACCACCTCCCTGGTGGGGCAGCCTATTCCAACGTCTACTCTTCTCATTTTTGCCCTCTTCTACATTACTGCTCAGTGGATACTCTTCTGGTCTCACTTTGAGAGAAACAGATCAGAAGGCAGTTAATGCTCCAGGTAATTGTTTTGACTTAGTTAATGTTTCAGGTCATTCAGAGATCAGTTTACCATAACAGAAGTCAGAACAAAGACAGAAAGATTATCTCCCTAACTACTGACACATGGTACCAATATGGCCTTCTGCTCCTGAAAGTGCACATGAAATGAGCAGACTTCTAAAAATATTCTTAAAAAATATTAGAACACACTTAATTCCAAATAAAATGAAGCGACAGAGCTCAGATGTAAGGAAAAGGAGAGAAAATATATGGGAGGGACATTGGAGGCAGAAAGATCTTTGAAAAAAAAAGAAAGAGCTTCATTGCCACAATTTTGATCCCAGTTTGCATTCAAAGCCAAACCAGTGTCAGTGAGTACCAAGATACAGCGTTTTGCCTGGTCATTCTAGGGGCAGAGAAAGAACTTTGAAAAATAACCCAAAAAAGTTGCTCAGGGTTTTTGTTTTGGGTTTTGTTTTGTTTTGTTTTTTTCTTTTTTAAGTTGATTCAATTAAAGTTAAAACCTGCCAGGAAAAAGCCCTTATGTGGTCAATATTTCTTCAATTGAGACCAAAGAGAAATAATTATTTTTATTTACTCTAGAATCACCATTTTTTATCAACACAAAATAGGCAGTAAACTGAGATTTTCATCAGGGAGTAGAGATCTGAACATGAATACCATAGAACCACAGAATCGTATCTGTTATCTCAAGGCAGTGGCCCAAACAACCCCTATTAAGAACAGGCACAGGTTTTGTTTTCTTATCAGTAGCCTCAAACAGGTCTCAAATTGATCCCAATATGGTAGAAGAAGCTGAAATCTTGCAAACAATGTGAGATGATAAAAGCATTCACCCTCCCACTTCCTTCCATCCCAAATGAACATTTTATTTAATATATTTATTTTTTTATTTATCTGCTTCTAATTCCTACTTTTTTCTGCTCTCCCAGGAGCTATGCTAGGTGTGCTGCTTCCTATGTGCTCTGGTTTTAACGCTTTGACATTGCAAAGAAGCTGGAGGTGGATGCAGAGGTCCTCTCTGCCTATGAGGAGCTCTGCTGATCTTTGTGGAACTGCACGTCAGTAGAAGGGTACATCCCTAAGGATTATAGAGAGTATTGCCAAGTATTTTTGTGAGACACCAAGGGCTACTTGTGACCTTGGCATCTTGCCAAGCACAGTGAATCATGAACCCACCTACACATGCTTCAGGTATGGAGAGAAAAGATGATTAACCTTACTAGAGGCCCAGAAATGTTTTTAAAATAGTGCCTAGGGTAGCATTGGTCATTAGAAGCACAGCCCATTTCCCTTGCCCTTTTTTTGACTCAAAGCTATTTCAGTTACTTTAATGAATGCTTAAAGTTATGAAATTGAACTTGGAACATCAGCATTCCTGGTAGGCTCTGGAATGACAAAGCCAAGACACAAAGCGTGTGACTTAATGCAAAACCAGAACAAATTTATACAACAGATGCTCTTAGAGGAGTCAGTCAGGAACACTTAAGGAATTTTCAATTCCAAAACTAATGAGTAGTCTACAGCTTCTAAACATTTCATAAGAGGTTTCTAATCTACATGTAGCACAGACATCACCATCAGAATAATACTACTGTAGATGAGGAATGTATCTCTGGCTTCAAATTAAAGAAAGGGAACTGAAACTGCACTTGTGCCATGGCTCTGACTAGATACAGTTGAGATCTCCAAACAGCATGTGCTCTCCTCCTATACTGTACATGGGCTATAGTAATGCCTTCACATAATGAAGTATTATGGAAAGAGTTTATGCTTCAGCAGTGAATTGATTTCCCCAAGAACATTTCACTCAAGGAGAAACAGTCACCTTAAATGTTATCTGAAAGGAACATTTCTTTTTCATTTGTTTGGAGCATGTGTGCAGTTTAATTAGGTATTGGCTCAGCAGGCTTCAAAGAACTGCACTGAAATTAACAACAGCAGCAAACTTTTGTTTCTCCTCCCAGGAACATCTGTCTCCACGGTAAACCTTTAACTCAGTAGAAAAATAACAACACTGTCACCTCTGGATCAGGGGAAAATCCAAGACTAGGTTAATAAACATGGAAACCTCCATGCATCAAATTTATGCCAATTGATGCAAAGGAGGAATAAGCATTTTCTAGGACTCCACCAAATATTGATTTTACCTCCACATCATCTTCAGTCGTAAGAATAATCAAGCTTAAAAAGCATAGCAAAGACTATTACTTCCTTGTTTGTATGCTCAAAATATAATAACACCGGAGTGAACTGTATCAAAGAATAACATTGTAAAAATCAACCTGTTTTGATGACTCCTGCTGTATCTTATAATTTATCACAAGGCAGATTTTTGTTAAGAAACTGGATTCATTACAATGAATTAAATATTATATTTCTAGTATCAATAATAAGTGACATATATGAGACAAGCCATACATTATATCCTCCATATCTTTTCTGCCTTTTATTCTTGGTTGACTTCATGCATAATTGTCAATACTAACTATGCTTAATAATTCATAAGCATGAAATGAAGAAAAACCTTTTCCTTAATGCAAAAAAAAATAAACTAAAAAATCTCATTTTGAAGTGTGATCACAGAAAGAAACAGACATAGCTGACCTAAAGAGCTGCTGCTGCCTAGGCTACAGAGAAGAAAATGACAGATGAATATTCACAGATCACATTCATTATCCCATGGACCTGCCCTAGCTTTGGGCAATCACTGCAGAAGCACAGCAGATGACCTACTGTTCCTGTCTAGAAAAGGTGACATAAAAGTATCTTACTGATATTTCTCAAGGTAAATTACTTTTAATACCTTTAGGGAATATGAGATCAACTGCAAATATAAGAAAGTATTCATCAGTTTTAGTTAAGAATAAATCTATCAAGAAAGATGCAAAACAAATCCTCACACCAAAATGTATCTTTGCAGCTCCAGCTAACTTAGAGGTACCAGCAGGATGAAGTTGACAAGGTTTAGTAAGCTTGATTTGATACCTGCAGTATTGACCAGCCCTGCTTTTCCCAGCCTTCTGCTTCCATTTGTACCTACTTCTCCTCAACCCAGTGGCCAATTGTCACCCTCTGCCACATCAACCCTTCAGAGACTGCCGAATTCAAACCTAGAATCTGCATATCACCTGCATATCACAAGTAATGCACCTCAAAACAGCCTCTCCATCAGCAAAGAGAGTTTGCCCAGGTGACTATAACCTGCAGTGCACTGGCAGTCAATGCAAGGAGAACTGATTGAGCTTGTTAAAGGAAGAGAATCATAACCAGAAAAGTGAGAGAGTTTGTGTTGATAATAAGTTTCCTCTCACTTGGAGCCTCATTCTCAGCTGTTGATGTTTACTTGTCAGCAGCACATCTATTATATCTAAATACTATTAGTTCTCAGGCATCCCTTTCACACTGCCTCCTCAAGAGCAAGCCTAACCCTTCTGTTTGCTGCATTAATGTGTTTGCTTGGAGAATCATCTCAAAGTGCCTGGCAGAATTAGAGTTCATTACTCAAAGCACTGAGAAATCAAAGGGAAGGGATTATCACTAATAAAGCTATTTGGCCCAGCATGAGTAACCTTCATGAACAGTTATCTTCTGAAATATAAAGTACATATAAAGTATATTAAGACTTGTGCAGCAGCAATATAAAGTGGATTGTTTACACAAAAGTCTTGTTTTGCTGTGAGCATCACAGGCCACTTCCCTTCCCTGTGCTCTGATGGTCAATACCAAGCTACACCTGTGCTTAACCAATAGACTTTATGTGTTTTCTCTTCCCTGTGTCTCTGGCTAGCTAACGCAGAAGCAAAAATACTACCCTGTTTTTGTGTCAACAGAGGCCCTAAAACCAGCTTGCCCTGGCCTTGGACAAACATCTGTGCAAGGCCTAGTTTGGCACAGGCACCACTACTTGCACTGCTTTGTCCCAGACAGTGGTTCTCACTGTGAAACCAGGAGTTCATTACAGAATCATGAATAATTTCAGCATGAGGATTCTCAGCCCTTCTTTTTGCTGTAATCAAACCATCCAATTACAGTGTCAAAGCAAAACGTATTAAAGGAAGCCAGCTCCTTGCTTCCCATCTGCTTTCTCAAGAAAACTCTGTGCAGTCTCCCATACACTTTATATCATTAAACAGAAGCAGACTGATGTGTGCAGTTTCCTTTCCATAGCATATTCTATTTCTCTACTTGAAGTGTGACATGAATAGAGGTAACAAACCTGGTAGCAGAAGTGCACACTAAATTATTAGCTTTACAGGAGACAGCCTTCACAGCTTTGAGAAATTTTCTGTTTCACCAAAACTAATCCAGATTTGCCTCATTAAATAATGCCATTTATATTCATCTGCTAATTATCTACAAGTCTGCAATACCTTTTAATAGTTTTTATGTGTAAAAATTAACAAGCTCTGGATAATCAAACTTTGCAGTCAATAAAGAGCTACAGAATCAAGGCAAATTAAACCACTAACAGTTTATAAAATAACAAGGACACTGAAGTCACAGCCAGTAAGGGGAAGAAGGCATGGGTGAGGTCATTCAGTATTGTTACATGGTATAGATTGCAATTGTACAATATAAACATCTTTTTATTTTAACCAGTTGGGGAAAAAAATAAAAATTAAAAAAAATCACTGAACTGCATCCAATCCACCAGTTTTAATCAGGTGAACTGTACCATTTTTTAACACCACTACTTTTTATCACCATTACTGTATCACTGGGACAGTTACTGCAAGTATTGCACTACTCAGTGCTCATTGATTTCTTTTTTGCTATGAAAGGGAAAGGGGAAATTTAAACTTGTCAAGTGTGAAATAAATAAGGCAGGTTGCTGAACATCCTGCATTTGTTTCTTTTAATGATATAAATACTGACTTTCAATTTCAAACTGATTTCTAATTGGAACCTAGCTGTTAAGTTTTGCTATGGTTTCATTGCCTTGCTTGAAAGTTTCATAACTCCTGCTAGTGCCTTGCTTTGGGTTAGGAATGTTAACTACAAATGTGTTACATAAATGTAATAGTATATGTAGAAATAACAACTAGGGCATGATTTTAACTTTCTTCAGCATCATACAGAGTGTCTGATTCATCTATATGAATCAATGTAGATTGAGGTTTTTTCCCTCTTCTGCAGTACCACTCAAGGTGCAAAAAAGGGGATATTATCTGGAAAGTGTCTGCAGAGGAAGGAAATCAGATAATCCAGTGTTGCCTTCTGCACTTAAACATTTTTAAGTTTAAAACCAGCTACAGCTTCCTTGTCCTGTTCTGTCCGATAGTCCAAGTGATACTTTTTAACTGAATATACCCCTTCTGCTGACAGCTATGCAGAGTCTGTATTCTCATATTGCAGCAACTGACCAATACAACATAACCAGATTGAATATTCTATATTATTATTATTATATTGTAAATTATTCTGAAAACAGAAGCAGACAAAACTTCTAAAAAATCTTCTGTAATTTATGATAAAGAAATGGACAAAGCAAGTAAATAAAATCAAACAAAAGTCCACGAATGCTTTCTAGGACTCCCTGATGTCATCTCTGATTATTATCCTACCTCTAATCTGCAAAGTTTTTAAGATGCAGTTATTTCAGACAGGTTGAAAACCATTAATACAAGCCTTTCAAATTCATCAGTAATGCAAGCATTATAACCCAGTGATCTTGATGTTTGGTATATATTCTTTTTCTAAATCAATGTGAAGTAGAGTAGAATTCCACATACTGCACATGGCTCTCTTCTTTTCCATTTTAAAATCTACGTTTTACCATCCAAAATACAAATCCTCAGAAGTACAGCTGGAACAGCATTCTTTACCTCATATACTTCATATTTCATCCTTAATAATATGTATACATCTATATATGCATGTCTGCCAAGGTAACTCTTTTCAAGCTTTGAAAAATGGCCTCATTGAGAAAAACTGACTCCATTCAATATTGGTTTGGTTTCTGTATTAACTCAGGGTCTTAAAGCAAAGCAGGCCTCTGATTTTGCCTTAATACAAAGATACATTTGTAAAATGCAGGCACTCAGTTTTAGCTGGTTTTACAGCTTTCTTCTGGATATCTTCCATGACACAGAGGATTCCCTTCAATAATCTAAAAGATTACAGAATCTCCTTTCACTGTGGGGACTCCGGTAATAAGCCCGACTCTCACACCAAGGGCTTTACAGCACTGCTGGGCTTTATGAACTTTATACTGGAAGAGCATCAAGAATGGCCCAACACTTGAATGTCATGAAGGAGCAAAGGAAAAGAGCACTTGGAGTTTTGTAGAATGTTACAGATTCTGGTTGTTACAGAAAACAGCAAGAGTAAAGTTAAGGCACTGAAGTATCAATATAGAGAAAAGACTCCTTGTACTTATATCTGACAGTGTTCTTCCTGCTAGAACAAAAACTAAAACTTTCATTTAACACCAGGAATTTCTCATTGAGAACAAGCAAGTAGTACTGCCATTTAGTGGACAACAATCACCCTTCATGTTCACCTTGCTCATTTCCATCATTGCAAATGTCACAGAAACAAAGCACAATCAGAAAGAAAAAATAGATATTAGTGTAAAACATACAAAAGACCTGCTGGATTTTGCTTCTAGGTCTGTACAATTTAGAGGCACAATGCTACTAAAGTCTGCACTGAGGTCTTTAAAGAAAAACTGAGAGATATTTCCTACATTTCCTTATTTGTTATATTCTTTTTTTGATTTTTAAAGTCAAGAGCAACAATATCCTTTTCTTTTAGAAAGATCTCTAGTCATTCACAATCCTTATCATACCATCCTTTGATTTGGATTATGAGTTATATATCCATAGAAAAAATACTTATCTATTCAGGCCTGTCTCACCCACAAGGCCTAAAAACTGAGACCCAGGATTTCTCATCATTAGAAGACTCCAATGGCCTTTAGAAACAGTAAGAACTTTCAACATCAGTGTCTTGGTTAAATTCAAGCTCAGACAAATACATTCTCTCCTCTAAAACTTTCTCCTACAGGTTCAATTACACATTGTATACAACAATTAAGTTAAAAACCAAAAACTGAATACTGCTCCTCTTAAATAACTGCTCTATTTTTACTTCATACATTCACTTCTTGATATGCTTTTTGTATCTTTTGAATTGAAAAGTGTTACACAAATTTGATCTATTGGAAAAATGTAAGAATTTCAAAGGATCTACAGTTCTTCTTTTCCCATAATATTTATTATTATGCATTTTAATAAATTTTATGTTCTATTGAAGGCTTTTCCCTCACATTTCAAAGAAGGGCTGGTTTAGGAACATAAACAGTGTTTCTAGGTTTACACCTTTGCTGTGCCTGAAGCTTTAAGAAGTAGTTTAGGATTTTATTGAGCAGAATCAGCAAGAATAGTAAATCAGTGATACTCCACTGTGCAAGGCCCCATCTGCATCAGGGACTGAAGGAGGGGTGCCAAGAGGCAGAATAGCTGTAGCTATTCTGCTGGACCACTAAGAGATATCCAACCGTTTAGCTACACTGTGGGTTGCACTTCTTTAACAGCTGTAATTAGCACAATGTGCTGTGGATAATGGACTTTATTCACACCTGAATTTTGACCCTGTAAGTTTAGAAGAGCCAGCAGCCCCCTCCTCCTACCCCTATTCTTGAGGTAAAGCCTACAACAGAGCTCGTGTGGCCAGAATTACACAGCTGTATGCACCCCAGAGATTGTCTCTTTCTGCAGGATTGTGTCAACGGGAACATCAAGGTGTTGTTTTCCAGGAATATATACAGAGAAGAACAGTGCAAAACCACACAGTGAAGAAAATGTTCCCTTCGAACCTCAGCAACAGTCACTCCAACAGAGAAGTACTTCTTGCACTGAGAACTCAAAAGGCAAGGACTTTCAAATATGAATTCACTCACTTTTTAACTGAGGCCCTTTTTTTTTTCTTCTTCTTTTTTCAATGTCATACTTTCTATAAATCATGAAAAAAAGAAAGAGATAAAAAGACAAATGCCAGCTCTTTAAATGTCAAATGTACAAAAACCCTTCAAATAATATCTTTGCTATAACCTCTTCAGCTCTGGAAAAATCTAGTTCTACACAATTGAAGAGTCTTAACAGGATGATTTTTTACTCTGTACTTACTCAAACTGAATTGATTTCGTATCTCATTTTATTTAAAAATTTATGCACCAACAGAAGCTATGCAATTAAAACTTCTCTTGTTCTGAAGGTACTGTAGCTAGCAACCTTCATTTACCCTCCAAAATTTTAAGACAGCATTCCCTAGACACTATTGGAAGGACTATATACAACTCAGTCTCAAGAGGTATCATAATTTGATCATGCCCTAGAATAGGAAGCATTAATGAATAAAGCTTTATTCAGTGTCCTCTCCTGCAAAAGAAAAATGGATACAGATCTCTCAGAACACCACAGAAAACAAGATAAGTTACTTCCTGGTTTGTTTCCTTTAGTTACTTTTAAATTTCCTGCTTTCTTCCAAATTAATTTCACCTGTCTTTGGGCACCCTCTCAGTTACTCAGATTCTGTGTATGAGGGGCTCTGATGTGCTCTGCTGGGAGCCTCTGGTATCTTCAGTGAGGGAATAAAACATCTGCATCCTGGACATGCTGGACTCCCCAGCACCAAACAGAGAGCGTGGGGCAGTCAGACTCCTAACTTACAATTCAATTTACATTCTTAAAGATTGCTGAAAAAAATATAAACCTAAATTTCCAAACCATATCCCCTGAAAAATTACCATGTTTATTTCTTGACTGCATAGGATTGACCTGTTCCAAGCAAGAAAACGTCTCCCAGAGTAGAACAGGCAAACACTGAGAAAGACTCAAAGATTTCAAAATTATGACTAGCTCACTGCCTGTGACCATCACTGTCCTTGGCTTCCTTGATTAAGAGGCAGGATTTTTCATCCCTTCTCACCTTCAGAGAAACACTTCACAGACCAAGAAGCTTCTACACTAATTTCAGTTACTCCTTATGCCTGAGCCCAATGCCATTAAAGACAGAAATTTAATAGCAGCAGCTCTCTCTTTTGAGAGACACTGCTGAAGATGATGTGGCAGTTATGCTGGCAAAAGTCTCTTCCATCTTGCTTGAAACTGATTCAAGTCTTCTTTAATTTCCAGGACAACAGCTAAAACAATGAAAGAGAATTACTCTCCTTTCTCGTCCTGTCATCTTGCCATTCTACAGCTGCCTGTGCACATTATGACAGTAGAAAAAAGTAATTGCACCAACTGGAAATCTTTTAGGACAAAATGTTGCATGTCATTTCCCAAGACAGGCACAAATGCTGATGCACCCTTCACAAACACATAAGCATATATAGCAGTGTTTACCTTGAACCCCAGAAGTGTTATCAAATGACCAGAACTGAAGGTCTGCATTATGTAAGTAAACAACTAACTCTAACGTATCTAGTTATAATGTATTATTTCATCAGACTCTTCTACAAAATGTCTTCTTTGCCAAGCTCCTTTGGTTGCATAAGCAGTGGTAAGATCAAATCTTTTGCCTTAAGCACCAGGCAGTAATGATACAATTGTAATCTACCTCTTCCACAATGAGATTATCCTACTTTGAGGATTCCTTTACACCACTTCAATGCTGATGAGACTTTTGTTTTGGAAATAATTTTTAAAGGCCACCTTCTTTTTTAAAAAAAAGAAAATCCCCTTCCCTCCCACACTTCTTTTGGAGGCCACGAAATCTTTTGAAGTAAAAGCTTTTCCACATTTCTCCTTCCCTAACAACAAGCTTCTGTCTACTTGGTTTTAGTTTTGACATAGGAAAGTCAGAAGCACATTAATTTTCAGGCTAACACTCTTAATGAGTATTTTGTCAGTATAACTCAGCATTTGCTCAGATAGAGCACAGTCCAGAGTGTCTAAGCTTTTGCTAATAATGATAAGAAGTTAAGTTTTTATCCTAATATTTGGTATGGACCCTATCTGAATACTTGGACACTTCCTGTGGTTCTCTAGTGCCTTTAATTAAAATAATTTCCATGATACTGTTTATATTTTTACTTTAGCCTCATACTGCATACACACAAAAGTCTCTGTTAAAATCCTGGCAGCCCTTCAACAAATTGCATTAAAGGAAGTTGAGTTCAAATGTTAACTGGCACTTTAGGAAAACTTACTGAGACTTCCAAAGGCTCCAAGGCTGCTGAAGTGCCTCCCACTCAGAACATGTCAGTGACGTTTGGACAAGTTTGTGTTTTTTTTTAAATTGTAATCTGAAAGTTTCATTATATCAGAGTATGTTTGGTGATTACAAATTGTGAAGATGACATTTTTACAGAAAAAATCTATATAAAAATATGTTGATAATTCTAATAACTTTAAAGAGGAACATATTAAAGTCACAGTATTATAATGAGTAATGATGGGTACAAAAATATATTCCTCAAATGAATAGCTGTTGTTTGGTAGAAATTGTCCTGCCTTTGCAACATGCTCTTAAATTCAATCTGTAAATTACATTATTATAATCTTTGTTAGGTATTAAGGTCACTTGTACTAGCAATCACTTAGCTAAATAAACAAACCAGAACTCATATTACACACAAAACTGGGTTTGAATCTCTGTAAAGTCAAGGGAACTATTCAGAGGAGCACAGAGAGGGAGAAGGGGTGGTTTCCTTGCAGAATATGTTTCTCCATTTGAAATTTATTTAACCTAAGTACCTGAATATTTAGGGAACAAAACACAGCCCAATACAATGTAACTAGCATTAAAATTCTCAGTAGTAAAAAAATTATACTAACTTTATTTCTCATTAAAACCTTACACATTTTAATTGCACTTAGTACACTTGGTATTTGGAAATGCTGTGTTGTAACATCTTCACAAGCCATTTGCAGAATGTTAAGAAAAGTTATCAAATATAACCATTAAATATAAGATCTAAAACTACCAGATCTGTGTTCTCCTTTATAGCTATAATAACTGGAGAGGGAATCCTGGGCCCATAATACATATATGGTACATCTTCAATTTGAAAAAACAGTCACAAAACCATCTGCTTGTTTAGTGCTAATGCACTGACAATGCAAACAGTTCCAGTTAACACCAAGATTGGTACTACAATGGCTATTAGCTTTCATAATTAGAGGTACATTTCCCAAGGACTTCAAAAAGACTCCTTAGAAAGAGGAGTGCTAAACAGGTCAGCAAATGGATACTCAAACCATTTCTGTAAGTCAGCCAGAAGACCTCCCAGTGACTTCAGCAGACTTTGAATCAAGCTTTCAGATCAATTCAATTAACAGTGACAGGTCTCTGTTCTGAAAGCTAAATGTATCTTTGTATTTTCTCTCCCAAAAGATCAGAACCCCATAAGCACCATCTGTGTCTTTGTGTGTCTGTACTTTATGCAGATACTGTCTTCAAACACGGACTGCAAAAATCCTATCGCAACAACAGACAGTGACTCAGATCCTTATCCAGGAGTCCTTTGAAGTTAAAAGCAGCTGGATCAGGTCCTGTCTATGCCTTGATAATAAATAATTGAACCTACTGTGCATGCCATAAGTGCATAACCATTGCCAAATGTCAGAATTCTCACATAGACTCTTACCTCCAAGGCAGGCACCCATGGCCAACGAGAAGATTAATGGTTTCATAGGCAAGTTAACATCGGGATCTTTACTCAGGTTGAGAAGGACAGGAATCTGTGGTTTAAGAAGAAAAAAAGAGAGAGATTCAGGAGATATTAGCCAACCATCAGCATGATATAAATAAAATTCATTTAAGTAAACAACTTAAACCACTAGTAAGTCCAAAAATAAATGGGCCTCTTTTTTTGTTTTAATTACTATGGTTGCACTGTATTTTTGCTCTGTTCTCACTTTTCCCCACTGGCTGTGCTAGTCCCACAAGGCAAAGAGAAGGTATTGGTAAGGCCAAGTCTGACACAGGTACTGCTGAAAAAACTGTGGATCTCTTAAAGTTGTAAGTGCCTCCCATTAGATCCTTCTAGCTCAACAGGGAACTGACAGTGACTATAAAGCAATTCCCCCTCCATTTCTTGAAACCTAAAGGACAGAGTGATATCCTCTTTTCTTGCTGGAAAGAGCTGTAAGAGATGTTCACACTTTCACTATCGAGATGGCTGCAGATCACGTGTCAGTAACTAAAAAATTCCTGAATCCTTGCTATAATCAAAATTGTCTGACCTGTTAAGAGAACTCAAAAAGATCAGTGGGACAGGCTTCTGAATTCCTAAGCAGAGCTGATTTATTTTACTTCTGTTCCAACATTATATTTACCAGATAACGTGGGTGTAGTCCACTGAGAAATACTTGCAAGTTTTATCAATTTCATTTAATCAATTTAGCAAATAAAAGAAAATCCTTGAAAAGTCAAACAAGGCTTTTAGGGCGGACATAATATCGTTAGGCAATTGGCACAGAGCCCAAAAAAATACAGCAGGCAGGCTTTCTAGTTGCACCTGGTCTCAGTCAGTAACACCCTTCACAGCTAAATAAATTTCACCCCAGTTGGGATAAACTGGTCTGAGTTCAACTGAATGTGTAACCACTTGGTCTGAAAGAAAGGTGTGAGCAGCACCTGTAGAGAGAAGGTATTAGCAAGAGGAGAGGTGATAATGTTATTAATCTGTTTTTAATGTGCACAGAGATTTATGGGACCAAAAAGGGAGAGAGAAAGACTGAGCAAATGTGGAACAGAGAGAGGTCAAGCAGGAAGGGATTTGTGGAAATACCTGTGATATGCTTTAAAATTAATGCTTTCTCAGAATCCAGGATTTTTAGTAGTGAATAGAATTATTACTTTTAATCCTCCAGTTTATCACTGAATGAATTTCACAGGTCCCTCTCAAGGAGTATGATCTCAGAGATGGAACAGCTGCTTCCTGAAAAATGTTTTCACTTTGATGGCTGAGTGATGCTCACCTGTGCTAATACCTCTGTGTATTATTTTGGTATGGAGCAATATGGAAGTTGACAAAGAATTACAACCTCTTCCCCATTCCTCCTAACAGTGGTGCTAATCATCCTTCTTAAATCCTCTAATTGATTAACCTAGATAAGCTAATGTGTTGAATTATGCATTGCCTGAAGTTGTCTATTTCTGTTCTGAGGTCAGAGGAGTCAGCATGCACAACATCTTGTCTGTTTCTTTCCCATGAATAAATAATTAAATATTTAATTTATCCCCACAAACGCTGTTTCTCTCAAACCATCACTGCCAGAATATGCAATTCAAATTGCACTTGTATTTATTTCAAAGCAATGTTGTGTTACAACATTAAAATAAAAAAAAAAGAAACAAACACAATTATTGAAATCACAAGATAAGCCAGCTTGCTCAATCAAATTAAAGCATTTCTTCCATTTCAACCAGAGAACCAAAACTCATTATTTAGTTTCTCAGAATTATATGCAGGTATCCTGATGTACTACAGTGTTGCAGGACTCATTGCAGGACACCATCTTGAATTGTGCAGACTATCAACACCTTTTTAAATTAGATTACTCCTTGTGACTGTCCTACCCAGCACAGAGAAGGTCGTTAGGCAGAGGAGTTTAAAATTATAATCCTTTTTCATGCTGTTGAGATCACTCTGTGCTGTTTGGTTTGGTGGGATTTTCGGTAGCAGGGGAAGGGCCCCAGGGGTGGCTCCAGGAAGAAGCTGAGAAGCTGCCCCTGCTCCAAACCCAGCCAAGGAGCCATTAGAGGGACAAGAGATGCACCTCTGCCATTAACATACGGAAGAGCTGAGGTCAGAGCTGAGCAGGGCGAGCAGTTAAGGGAGAAGAGCTGAGCTGGAGGGGCAGAGGTGCTGGTGGTTGGTGAGGAGGAAGGGGCAGAAGGTGCCCCAGCAGCAGTTTCCCTGCAGCCCATGGCGAGATGGCAGCTGTGCCCCTGCACTCATGGAGGAACGTGGTGGGACATTCCCTGAAGGCGCCAGGAGGGGGGAACTTGGCCCCTGGACTTGGATGTTGTGGCCAGAGGATTTGGTGCCAGTGGGCTCTGATTGCTCAGCTGTGGAAGCCCCCGGGCCAGGGGAGGTGGCTGTTCCCGAAGCCCCCGTGACTCTGTGGGAAGCCCAGGCTGGAGCAGCTCCGGACCTGGTGGGAAGG
>NW_009952797.1:413553-466505 GCF_000747805.2 Chaetura pelagica
GGCAGGAGCAGCAGGAACCCCCAGCCTGTGAAGTGACTCTAAACACAGTGGGTGTGAGGGGGGAGCTGAGTGAGCGCCATGGGGCTGGTTCTTGTTGTGTTGGGCTCAAACCGCGACGCACTCCTGAAGCTGTAGCCAGCCAGCTCCGGGTGCAGAACAGTTAATGCCATTTTCACACTCCACTGGTGAGAACTGTGCAGAAAGCAGAATCCTGTGGCTCTCCAGGAGCCCCCTGCCTGACTACAGCACTTTGAAGGAAGAGGAAGTGAGAAGCAAAACAGAGATCCCAGAGAAAAGGTCCATGACAGGTTATTTGCAGATACCTAATACTCCCATCAGAAAATCTGGTTCTCTAAGGAGATCATTGGCAAAAGCTGCCAGTGTCCTGTAAATATCTATAGATTGAAGACTCAGAAGCCTCTGAGAAGGTCACTGAACAAAGGTTTCAGCTCACTGTGTCTTCCTTTAAACAGAAAGATACTTTGTGATGCATCAAGAGAGGGTGCAATTGTGGATTGCGTTTGAATCTCCATTTCTTAATTTTTTTAAAAATAACAAAGCATTTTAGAAACCTCATTGCACTTGACCCCATTGGTTTTATATTCTCTCCTTGTCATTACATTGCTTTTCTTTCACTTAGAAATACTGTGAATACTTTTTAAAAGGCTTCATAATCATTAATCATCTATGTTAAAAGTGTCATCAGTGATGTCATGCTCTTAAGTGCATTAACAGGCTTAAGTAAGGCTAGATCAGGAATCTCTTCTACCATAAAACTCTGGTTTTGTTGCAAGGCACAAACATTGAAACATGCCTTAACAATACATATTTGCATGCACTTCAATTTTAATGTTTCCCCTAGTGAAAGGGGGAAAAGGAAAGTCTTACAGACCTCTAACACATGCTTGAAGTTAGATTTAACATGCATATATCCTTTGTAAGTAAGAGCTATTTCTAACAAGGAGTACTGCACCATAAATTTCAGTTTGAATACCCAGATGAAAGATGAATGCAAAACATTCCATTAAATTCCTAGTGATTCAGCTATAAATATTTATTTGATCCATAATGCACGCTAATGTTTTTCTAAACATTATTGATTATGCCGTGTGGCAACTGCATGCCACAGATTCTCCAGAAGTCAGTAGTATCTATTTCTTTTGATCTAGAAGTAGGCATAATGTAAACAGATTGTTTTAATTTCCATCCCAAGAACTTCTGTGCTCCTAAAAACCAAAGAATTAAGAAACCTGATCATTAATAGGAGCTCTTGAAGAGACATTGCAGAGCAATTAAAGCCAATGGGCATTTCTTGTTGCTTGAGCATTTGTGTTTTAAATAGATAAAGATCATGGACAGAATCAGTTGCAAAGGAAGCTGCCTCTCTCTTTACCCCTAAAATAACCTTTAACATTTTTGGTCACATTCATTCATGCAATTACGTGTTAGGCAACATTTTAGCACTTTCAACATCTCAAATCTCAGCTTCATCCACTGTTATAGTCAACCTGAACACAAAAAACCCAAAAATGCTAAGTATGAAAGGCTCAGAAGGAAACATTTCACTGTAGTTTCCAGTGTTTTTGAAAACCTGCATTGGTTCTACAACTTTTTCTGATTCAAGCTGTAACCATTTATTATAGCATCAAAAGCACTCCCTGACAGGACACTTTGTGAACTGGGGTATAGCTGGCTCTGATACATAGTCTACAGATACCTTTTCCATATTTTTTTAAGTTATTTGGAATGCAGATTTTTTTCATATTTTTATGAAGTGCTGCCCCTCAACAGAGAAAAAGCAAAAGTTATGTTAGCAGCACCCTTATCAATATTAGGAGAATAATAATGCCTTATCAGAAAAATAGCCTTCATTTCTTACACATTTTATTTCAACAGTCTTAGCAGGATAAACTTCTGTTTAATTAGCTTCTAGAAAACTTGCTAATTTTGCTGGAAAGCTTGATGTTAAACTACCCCACATTGGTGCTTGAGTGACAGGACTTAGATAACATGAGTGATGTAGCTCAACCAAGCAAAGCCTAATCCCCCTCACCCATTCATTGTAAAACTACCTGCCTCCAGCTCCTAAAACAGAAAAAAGATAACTGTACAAATAATAACAGCACCCAGAAAAAGGAAAATGTCCTTAAAGATTGATAAAGAAAGGAGATAACCATTGATCTTTCTTCTATATTTGTTATTATATGTTTATTAATATTCTATATATATGTATATACGTGTTATGTGTATTATATATGTAGAATGTAAGCTGATAAACAGCATCTACAGATGTTGACACATTTTTTTATATAACCTGATCAAAATTAACTCTTCAGAAGAAAATGTTTGTTTATACCATATACTGGGGAATTACATAGGTTATGGTACAAATATTAAAAGAACAAAAATGGAAATATGTATATTTTAAACTTTCACACTGTTCTTAATCTTGAATCAGTCTTGGAAGCCTTTAAAAATGGAAGAGGGTTTTATAACTGCTACAAATTATACACTCTCTCTAGAAAACATAATCTAGTAACAATAATATCTGAAATGAATTCAGACCCAAAAACCATGATTCTGCAGGAGAGCATACTTCTCATCCTACCCAGCCCTCTAATGTACTGAAAAATTACGCCAGGTAAAACAATCAAAAATACAGAAAGTTCAATTTTTACTTTAAATAAAGACTTTGAAAAAGAGAAAAGTGAAAGATTTGAGAAAGATTTTTATACACCAATTACTGCTAAGCTAAATTTCCCCTTTTGTTAAAAGGGTAGTGGTCATCTTTGCGCTTCTCAGTTCTCTTGTCTACTTGAAAGACTGGTTTACTTGACACCTACCAAGCTTTGTTCCTTCCAGTTCTTTTTGCACCAAAGTGGAATGGAAAGCCTTGACCATTTTGCTTTCATATGTTCTACACAGACTGCATTATTTTTAAGCAAAGCTGTGTGAAGTTAACATTTTCACACCTTGTGGTCACAAGACTCTTTTCCAAGACCCAAATTACAAATTGAATCAAGACCTTTACTTATTCACCTACTTTTATGACAAAACTTTCTAATGAGCATGGCATTCCACCAGAAGTGATAAAAGAAGACCTCTTTTGAACCTATTGAGACTTTCTGAAATGCAAGCAGAAATTATGATTTAGCATTACTAGCTGCACCCTGGATATGAAGAGAGGAGAGGCTGTAGTTCTGCTCTGCTAGTGAGTGTCTGCTCTTGCAATAGCAGGAGACTCGTAAGAAGCAGCAGAGTGAAGCCCTCTCAGCTACTTCTGCTTCCCAAAGATAACACTTGTACAAGTAATCACACACCCTCATTGTTCAAGAGGAGTAACTTAGGCAAATTTATCCCATACCTATGCAGCACAATAGAAAGCATCAGGTCATATTGTCCATTTTGTCTATTTGGGCAAAACAACAACGAAGCAGAAATTCATATCTTTATTTTGGAGTTTCATTGCTGCTCTATGCCATGGGATTTCAAAGCACACATATTTTGCAAACAACTGCATATGGTAAAGATACTTGTGTGAAAACTGCAGAGAAAATGCATCCATAGAAAAAAAAAAACAACTTATTTGTAGTTTCCCAAATTCTTGATGATTGGTCTGTTTCTGCAGACAGCTACAGCCCAGTCTAACATATTTGTCAAGCACTGAAATGCAAGACATGGAAAACTCAGTAGAGCAGAAGTCAAAGAAGATTAAAAAATAAAACTGACACTAAGAGCATGAGATATATATATGAGATATTCAGTACTGCAAATGAAAAGCCTCTGATCATTTTGGAGGCAATAAATAGCAGGCCAAAAATTATCTGGATTCTAACAAAGACCTGTCAGAGACCAAGTCACCTTGTAAGCCAGGTGGTTAATGGCAATTGTTTGTTACCCTATATTTAGGAGCCAGTATCTAAACTCAGCTAAAATGAGGATTTACTATGGCTGTATTTTTAGTTCTGGTGATAAAAGGAATATGTAAACAGATGGCTCCAGCATATGCACCTGATAAAACATATAAATTAAACTAAAGAGCATTTTGGTAATAAAATCATGTCATCTAACATTCTAAGGGCAAAAATCTGTGGCTTTTTAAGTGACAATACTTGTTTTTAAGGACTGCATTTTCCTAGTAAGTCTGCCTGTCAAGGAATGTTACTGTGACTTTACCCTGTTGAGAAAGGAGAAAAAATGTCAAAGGATTAATAGAATGACACATAGAGCATCACTACGTGATTCCCCACACATTCTTCAGACAAAGAGAGCTGGATATCCAACATGAAAAAAAAACACTTGCCATTCAAGAACTAAAATGCATGAAACTTATTAACTAAGTTCCTGGTTTATGAATTGGTTATGCACACAACATTTTGTCAGTGTTTTTAGAGCAACTGCCAGTTATATATATATATGTGTATATATAGATAAGATTTGGTACTGGTAAAATAGTCTTTTACATACAGTCCGAATTCATGGAGTATGAACTTCATACACTTCACAAAGTATGTCTAAAACTCAAAATATTTTGCTATAGTACATTATTTGCATATTGATAAGAAATTACTGATTTTCCTATAATTTGCAGACACCTATTACAATTGCCAAGCATGCTTATGCATTTAAGTGCAATAAACACCCATATAAACATCCTTCTATCTAGGGGGCCAAATCATCACTTTCCAATGCTTTAAGAGAAGAAAAAAAAAAAAAGAGATTACAGTTCATCAAGAAAGTTTCAGTCTCTTCATCTTCTTATGGGGCAGTTAATGATCTTTGCAAGACAAATGATGTGAAACAAGCAATTAGAAGGTGCTCTGAGGACTGCACACTGCACGCTGTCCTAGGGGATGAATGACTTTATCCAGCAACACAGACTTAGTGCTGGGGACATCCCATGAATGAACTGAAGCCTGTCTCCTTGCACCTCCCCACCCTTGAAGGAACAGAGCAATATGACTTTCCAAGTGCCCTTGTCATTGCAGTAGTTTTGCCCTCAGTCAGCTGGAGGCTCACAACCTGAAGAGCTGGGACTAGCAGGAGTCTCTCATCCCTGGAATATGGGACATAATTCACAGTATACTGACCTAATACAGAAGAGACACAGTTGGTGTCCTTGACTGTAAGCTTTCATCATCTTTGCATGATACTTCAGGAGTCCCTATCCATGAACAAGACAAACAACTTGTCAATCCATGAGCCCTGTTTCTTCTGTCTCTTACTGGTCAGTCGCAAACTTACCTTGGGGTTATTAAATCCACTATTAGCAAAGGTCTCTGAGGCCATCCTCTAAGCACTCTGGGCTCAGTCAGAGCATACAGTAGATTATCTATGAAACCACTCAGGGTTTTTTTGTATCTGTGGGTTCAAAAAATGGGAGGAACTTGATACATCCCACATCCCTACATGGTACCTGGTCAGTCAAGGCTATGACCACAAAAATCACAAGGGAGATTGTGAAGCTGGAACCTTGTGCCAGGAAAGGATGGGATCATTTACAGCTGTATAACAGCAGCTGCCCCATACTCGTATATCACTAGGGCATATGAAACCAAACTCGTACATAGAAACATGTCAGTATGAACCTCTGCTTCTGCATACATGCTTATGTTGACCTCCAAACTGTTTCTCATACTGGGAAACTCTGTCACTAAGTGAGTGAACTATGTGGGTGAGTAAGTGAATTTGCTTTGAGGATGTTTATCTGCAATTAATAATTGCAGCTTGATTCTGTAATTAGGAAGTTAATAAATAAAAGAAGATCTAAGAAATACCTATTGAATTGTCTGTTTATTACACACATTCAATGCCCAATTAGCAAAAAGCTATTCCACAAAAGAGCTGGGTGTAAAACATGTAATACTCCTCATCAGGAGTTCATAACTCCAACATTTATAGGGATATACAGCCTTCCAAAACCAAATATTGCTTGTTTTGACAGTAGGAACTCAGTGCCAAGGAAACAAAAGCCATTTTTAGTGAGAGTTAGAATCTTAACATTATACCTTGTGACTTAGTTACTTAGGAACTTTCTGATGCAGAATGACAAAGACCAAACCCATTAAGTGTGCTAGATGATGCTAGGTCTCAACTTCAGTCTGCCATAAAACACATCAATGTCTTAACACCTCACCTAATGACTGCTTTAGCACAGCTGAGAGTACACCTGCATTTTTTTTTCCTCCCTCCTCTCTTTGCCTATTTTTAAAGAAAAATAAAATAAAAATTGTAGCAGTCTCTTAAGTTCAGCCCAGAACACAGTGAAAAAGATACATATTTTAAATTTCTGAAATCTTGGGGAGGAATCCCTTCCTGTCTATGTTTCACTCCCTCAAGGATACAAAAGATGTGTTCTTAAGGCATCACAAAAGATTTCTGTTTCAGTCCCATTCCCCAAATCCTGCTCCTTTAAAAGAGGGTCCCTTTCAGATCCTGTAAAAGACCCTTTGGCTTGTACATGCAGGTGCTTTTTGATATTGCTCCAAAGTGATTTCCATAGAGTAGCTGGATGTGAGGCAAAACCTTTAGAACTAAGATTTTTGCATTATTGCTAAATAGTACTCAAGTGTTTGCTGGAAGGCAACTCATCCTGAACCAGTCTTCCCTTTCATGCCTATTGCTTGCAGTCTGTTGTTAAATCAATCTAATCCCACAGAAAACACCAGGCTAATCAAACCAAAATAGCATAGCAACATATAATAATAGAGAAACTGCAAATACTTCCAATCTGACATAGACCCTATATGAAGCATCTTCAACCTTTACACAGATTAAGGATGAACATGACCACCCAATAGCAATGGGAGAAAAAATCATACTTAGATGAGAACATGCTATAATGGTGAATCATTCCTTTGGTATAGTGAAGGGATTATTGCACTTAAAGCAGAGAACTTGATTGAATAAACCTATCTCATTGTGCTCTAATTTGTTACAAATTGATATTGTTCTGATCTTAAAGCTCAGCTGCTAAGAAGCATTTGTTATGCTTGACATTATTTTCTGGGTTTGAAACTAATTACATAAGTAAGGTAGTAATAAAAGATTCAGTGCATAGAGGGAAAATATTAATAGCAGCAGATGGATAGTGACAGTTTCCAGCAAAAAGATGATTTTACTTTTCAAGTACAGATGTCGATACATGAGGAAAAGTGGAAAAATACAGTGAAAACAGTCCTTCTGGTCTCATAGATAACTGAATTTGCTGGCAGCAGTGGCCAGATAGATGCCTAAATGGTATGAATAAGCTTGCAATAACGATTCAACCTCAGGAGGGAAAATAAACTACAACATTACAGAGATTAAAAAAATACAACCCATAAATTGTAATCAGGCAGCCTAGCTCCCTTGCCAGCATGAGGAAGAGAAAGTGCAAGTGCTCCAAGCCCCCTACCATTGTAGCTGTGAAGGGGATGTTGTCAATCACAGAGGAGGCCAAAGCAGACACCCAGAGCACCAAAATGATGGCCACCGCCAAGCGCTGCTCCTCAGGAACCACCTGGAATCAAGAGAGATCAAATTATAACTTTGATGAGATCACTGTTGCTCTGGCCCCTTGATGGCATAACTACGTGTTCTTCCCAGTTTTAATTTATCAACATTTATTACTCCTTCAGGCTCCGAGATAGGAAAAGCATCTTAAAGAAAACAGTCCGATATTTAATAACACAGTTCTTGTTCTTTTCCCAAGAAAATTCTAACAAATAGAAATATGAAGACTGATACTTAAAATAATCATACTTACATTTCACACAAGAAATAAACTGTGCAACTCTAAATTTTCACCTTTTACTCTTTATTTTTTATTTTTCTTTTTTAAGACTACAGAAAAGACTTCCCTTTTGCATTCATTGCTATGTTTATTCAGCTGTGGACAGATACATACATGCTAGGGCCACAAAAATCAGAGGGCTGGAGCACCTCTCCTATGAAGATGGGCTGAGAGATCTGAGATTGTTCAGCCTGGAGAGGAGAAGGCTCCAGGGAGACCTTACAGCAGCCTTCCAGTGCCTGAAGGGGAAAGCTGGGGAGGGACTGTCTACACGGGCATGTAGCAATAGGATGAGGGCAAATGGTCTTAAACTAGAGCAAGGTAGATTTAGGCTGGACATTAGGAAGTTATTTACAACGAGGGTGGTTAAGCACTGGAACAAGTTGCTCAGAGAGTTGGTGGAGGCTCCATCCCTGGCAACATTCAAGACAAGGCTCTGAGCAACGTGATCTAGTTAAAAAGATCCCTGTGCACTTCAGGGGAGGCTGAACTAGTTGACCTTTAAAGGTCCCTTCCAACCCCATATATTCTTTGATTCTATGATACTAATATCACCCACACCAAGGTACAACAAGTTTTCTTGATGTTGTTGATGCAGGTATGCAACCATTGATATTAAATTAAACCTTAAAATATTACTCATTATTCTGTTGGAGTAGAACTGTTTTCCTTACCTGTTAAAAATTTTTAAACATACCTTTATTAACAAAGCTGTCTGCTCTCCTATGTAATCTATTAAGTGCAGATGAGCCAAAGCCTTAAAAGAAAAAAGACATTGACTAGTGAAATACCTGATGCAGTTACATTTCTTTCAGTGGATGTAAAAAAATATAACACATATAACACCCATTTACAAGGTATTCATACTAATATCAATAAATTATGGGTATTTATCTCATGTAGCTTCCACAGCAATAGTGCAATGGGTATAAAGAAAAGAGATGTCAGGAATTGGTAGCTGTATCTGCAGAAGGGGGTTGGTTGTGCTGAAATGGCTGGTGGAATTCCTTAAGAGTGTGGGGCATGGGAATCAGGCTGAAATTTAAATATGATGTTCTTCAGTGGATACATGGTTTCCTGAATACCTGAATACAACTGATTTTAAACAAACCGCCAAAATCACAATATAGATCAAAGCGTATAATGTGTTTAGAAGGCCAGATGAAATCAGGCATCTTGTGCTCAGTCTCAGATGAAGCAAAGAGAAAGCAAAATATATTTTTCTGTTAAAGATCTTCCTCAGACCCATAAAAAAACCACCACTACTACCCATCTGCTAAATCAGGCCAGAATTTTTGTGTGAATGGAAATTGGTGCAGAGGCAGCAGCACCTAAAAGGCAGGAAAACCAGGTCTCTGATGCCCAAGTCAAGCACATAAACCAAAGGGAGGAGCCCTGTAAGCACTGGATCTGGGAACAGCATGGTCCAGGGTACTCTGACCTCCCATTCCCATTTGTACAGAACACCTAGACAACATCCCAGGCAAACATGGTTACTACTATAATGGTTGGACTTGGTGATCTCAGAGGTCCTTTCCAACTCTGACTACTCTGTGATTCTGTGAGAATGAAAAGACATAGCAAGATTCCAGCCAAGTGGTGATAGCTCTGATCTCTCCTTGGGCAGACAGAGATAGGAAAAGCATCTTAAAGAAAACAGTCCGATATTTAATAACACAGTTCTTGTTCTTTTCCCAAGAAAATTCTAACAAATAGAAATATGAAGACTGATACTTAAAATAATCATACTTATATTTCACACAAGAAATAAACTGTGCAACTCTAAATTTTCACCTTTTACTCTTTATTTTTTATTTTTCTTTTTTAAGACTACAGAAAAGACTTCCCTTTTGCATTCATTGCTATGTTTATTCAGCTGTGGACAGATACATACATGCTAGGGCCACAAAAATCAGAGGGCTGGAGCACCTCTCCTATGAAGATGGGCTGAGAGATCTGAGATTGTTCAGCCTGGAGAGGAGAAGGCTCCAGGGAGACCTTACAGCAGCCTTCCAGTGCCTGAAGGGGAAAGCTGGGGAGGGACTGTCTACACGGGCATGTAGCAATAGGATGAGGGCAAATGGTCTTAAACTAGAGCAAGGTAGATTTAGGCTGGACATTAGGAAGTTATTTACAACGAGGGTGGTTAAGCACTGGAACAAGTTGCTCAGAGAGTTGGTGGAGGCTCCATCCCTGGCAACATTCAAGACAAGGCTCTGAGCAACGTGATCTAGTTAAAAAGATCCCTGTGCACTTCAGGGGAGGCTGAACTAGTTGACCTTTAAAGGTCCCTTCCAACCCCATATATTCTTTGATTCTATGATACTAATATCACCCACACCAAGGTACAACAAGTTTTCTTGATGTTGTTGATGCAGGTATGCAACCATTGATATTAAATTAAACCTTAAAATATTACTCATTATTCTGTTGGAGTAGAACTGTTTTCCTTACCTGTTAAAAATTTTTAAACATACCTTTATTAACAAAGCTGTCTGCTCTCCTATGTAATCTATTAAGTGCAGATGAGCCAAAGCCTTAAAAGAAAAAAGACATTGACTAGTGAAATACCTGATGCAGTTACATTTCTTTCAGTGGATGTAAAAAAATATAACACATATAACACCCATTCACAAGGTATTCATACTAATATCAATAAATTATTGGTATTTATCTCATGTAGCTTCCACAGCAATAGTGCAATGGGTATAAAGAAAAGAGATGTCAGGAATTGGTAGCTGTATCTGCAGAAGGGGGTTGGTTGTGCTGAAATGGCTGGTGGAATTGCTTAAGAGTGTGGGGCATGGGAATCAGGCTGAAATTTAAATATGATGTTCTTCAGTGGATACATGGTTTCCTGAATACCTGAATACAACTGATTTTAAACAAACCGCCAAAATCACAATATAGATCAAAGCGTATAATGTGTTTAGAAGGCCAGATGAAATCAGGCATCTTGTGCTCAGTCTCAGATGAAGCAAAGAGAAAGCAAAATATATTTTTCTGTTAAAGATCTTCCTCAGACCCATAAAAAAACCACCACTACCACCCATCTGCTAAATCAGGCCAGAATTTTTGTGTGAATGGAAATTGGTGCAGAGGCAGCAGCACCTAAAAGGCAGGAAAACCAGGTCTCTGATGCCCAAGTCAAGCACATAAACCAAAGGGAGGAGCCCTGTAAGCACTGGATCTGGGAACAGCATGGTCCAGGGTACTCTGACCTCCCATTCCCATTTGTACAGAACACCTAGACAACATCCCAGGCAAACATGGTTACTACTATAATGGTTGGACTTGGTGATCTCAGAGGTCCTTTCCAACTCTGACTACTCTGTGATTCTGTGAGAATGAAAAGACATAGCAAGATTCCAGCCAAGTGGTGATAGCTCTGATCTCTCCTTGGGCAGACAGGAGAATGCACACAGACTCTTCACACCCCAGGAGAAGGGTCTATTGCCTCAAACCAGGAGGTAAAAGGTGGTTTTAACTCACGAGAGCTAGCCTTTAACTCACTTTGTGTTTTCTTTTCTTACAGGTGTCCAAAATGAACTAGAATTTTCAGGTTAAATGGGATATATCTTTAGAGACAGTGGTGGAAAAAAAAATCAACTTGCATGCTGTCAAATTCTATGACAGAGATGAACAAAAATGCTAATAGGCACTGAGTGGTGTGGGGTAAGACACAGCAATGTCAGAGTGACAAAGGGGCTGTGATTCAGACTGGCATTCCTATAACTGCAGCTTGCTAGGTGGTAGCTGAACACTAATGGTTTGGAAATCACCACATATTTAATTTGGCCCAAAAACTGTATTTCTGTTCAATAATGCACTGCACAAGAGAAGGCATATCTACATTTAAAGACTCAGCACTCATTAAGACTTTAAAATACATACACAACGCCCTTACATTTTTTAAAAATGGACATTTTTCATTACTTTAACTTCCCAGGAGAAAGTTTCCCAATAAATTAATTGTTGTTGGTAATTTTAAGTTACCATTTTCATTCTAAGCTACCTGTGTTGTTTTAAGAACTCAAAGGTGATGAAAGTGACTTTTAAAATGTATGTCAAAGCAACATTTTTAATGAACTGCAATGGTTTTTTCTGCAATTGCTTTGCATTCACACTTTGAAATAAACATTTGAACACACCTGTCAGCAGCCAGAGCTCAGTTACATTCAGTTAACATTGCTACCTTATTACTTCATTATCTATTAACACAATGTATTAGTTTCCAGTAACACTTCCATTATTTTTTTTTTCTGGAATCCAGACATGATACTACAAAAGAGATCTTTGGAAATGAGGGAAGAAGAGAGTGAAGGACATGCACACCACTCCTGCAATAGCCAACTTCAGGATGTCTCTACAATATCTAGAACAATTGTCTGCAAGCACCTAAGTGGAAGTCAGCAATTGGTAGCCCACAACTGCCCTTCCCTGGCTGCAAACCACAGAGAGTCTCCTGGATATTCCTGTCTTCTCAGAGGAATAAGCATTACTGCACTAATTGGTACCTTCAAGCATCCTAGCTCCTGTCTGACTGCTCAAAATTGAGTTTTAGATCAAAGTCTAATTTATGCTCAAAAATTTGCATGTAACTTTTATGGACAGCATGTCACAATGACTGTTGTAAATAAACTCTGCCTGAAAGGATTAAGGTAAAATGTCGATTTTGGCTATGAAATTGAACAAAATACTGTATTCCTGAGAGGGATAAGTACTTATGTCACAAAGAGACAGAAGAAGCAGAACGATTTTATAGCCTGTAACAGCCAGCTGTGAAAATGGACTAAAAAAACAGTTGTAAAGATGAATTACACAAAGGACACAATAGAAAACCAGAGTTTCAAAGGATTTCCAGTCTATTTTCACTGCAAAAGATCTACCAGACTGGACCAATGAGCACCCAAAGGCAGAACCTCCAAGAGTGCCCCCATGGCTCTGGAACTTAATTCAAATTTTCCAAAACGAGTTGCAGTCAAAGTCTCACACAGGTTTTCAGATGTGCCTTGCAATAGGAAAGGGAACATTAACAACAGTAGGAAATAGCTTCAGACTAGGAGCCATCCGAGATGAAGGATCCCCAGGGGTGAAGAATATGAGCTGACAACACTGAGTGCTTAGCTCAGATTTCTTACACTTCAGTGTGTAGCTTTTGTTTTGACATTTTTCTTCTTGACATTGTTAACCTAAGGGGAAGAAAAAGGCCTTGGCAAGGACTGGAAACTCATGCTAATCCAAAGGGTAATAGATTCAGATCAAAATTAGCAGTGATGATACGTGGAAAATTTTTCTCATTCATTTATGGGGAAAAATTTACTGTCTCACTTTTTTTTCTTGATTATGTGTTAAAGTTTCTTTCCTGACCTTAAACGGCTGTTCTACAGAGCCAGGAAAAATATCCTTTCATTAGCAAACTATGCACTGGTGACCTGAGAAACCATAAAAACAAAGTTCAGTGAATTACAACAGTTGTATCTGAAGTCTGGCAGTAAATGGCAAATAACTTCCTCTGTGTTTTACTATGTTATTCTGCAGTCACAGCACTCAAATCAAAACTGTTCAAGCCAAGCTAAAACAATAATTACATCAGGGAATGCAACTAATAAACTGTTACAGCAGCAGCAGACAAAATAAACATGGCTTCAATATGGATTCCCTATAAGAGCCAAAAAATGCAAAAACACAGAACCTGATAACATAGGGAACTAAAAATTGCCTGCACTGAGGGATGTACAATAAATTGACATTTCCCAATGAATGCTAGACCTACTAGCTCTCAAACAAGCTTCCTAATGATAATCAGTTTCCATTCATCTTCTCAGAGCTTACCTGATTTGAACTTCCAGATCGGCATTAATCAGAGTTAGTTGAATTACTCACAGTTTCTATTTGCTTCAAATTTTGTCCCTTTTACTGTTGGTGATTTTTATTTTTTTTTAATAGAACCCAATGTACAAATTCTTGGATTCTTTGCAATTACCAGGGTATGAGAGGAGGGTGAAGAAGGGAGGCAGTGGAAACAAATTTGTTGTTAGAGGCTTTTCCCAGGCTGCTCACTCAGACAATTTCCTAGCCACAGCAGTGTCAGTGGTCACTCGGGTTTTATCAGTCATGCTTCTACAACCTAACTACATCATTTAAACCCAACAAATAACAAGTGAAAAATATGAAGCATTCTAGGGAATGCACAGAAGCCCAACTGACAAGTAAATGTGGATAATCATACAAAGAATTATCCAAACACTTGGGGTAAAAAGAAATCCTCTTGGACTACACAAAAGCACCAAACAGTAAATAAAATGGCATAGAAACGTGGCTAGACTGTTTCTTTTCCTCAAGCAGACAAATACAAGGAAACTATACAACAACAAGGCATTTCAAGTACTGAATATCTTTTTAAATTACAATTGCAAACTGAAATTCAGTGGTATTATCCATTCAAACCATTCAACTCTGGTTTATTCTCGTTCTTTTATTTTTCCTCTCATTTGCTTAAGTAAATATAGACATATAGACCAGCAACAAGTTTGGAAACTAAAATTCCACTTACAGACAATTATTATATGCAGCAAATGCAGCAGAACAAGAGAAGTGAGACCAAGCCTACAGTGAAAAATAGAATCTCAAAGATTTCCAAAAAACTTCCACCACTCCACCATTACTTTTTGTACTACTCTGACTACATTTGATCATCAAGATTCCAGCAGGATTGAATCTGCAGGAGGTCACTGCCCAGGAATGTAATTCAGATTTTAAGTCAGTTGTAATTATTCAGGCTTTAGAAGTCATAGAAACTTACCTCCATGAGAACAAACAATGCTGCAAAGAAAAGGAGTGTTGCCCACTCAACTCTGTTCAGTATCATCTCAAAATCATGGATGTCTGCAAGCACAAGCAGCCAAATGGCTCCAAATATGGCAATCCAGCCTGTAAGAGAGATAGAGAGAACAACACTTTACACTTCATAGACTGGTGATGTGCCACCAACAGAGAAGCCACAGTATTGCCTTTTTCAGGCCCTTCAAGGCTCACTGGTTATGCGCTCTAGAAAATAAACAGCGGCAGGGATAACTCTTTAAAACAGAAGGATTGACTTTAAACAGTGAAACAGGCTTTCCAGACAGGATCCCTCTGTCCATCCTGGGCTGTTTAAAGACACATATTTTGTTAATGGACTGAGAGAAAATGCAGATCAAACACCCAGTCAGCCAGATAACACCATCAGTGAATCTGTCCAAGCAAGGCTCACTTTCTCTCTGCACGATTAAAAACCTTTCTGAAGGTGTTTGATTCCTCTGGCATATATATATCTTAAACAATATAATGGGATTTCAGACATGAAACAAAAGGTCTTTGAGTGGTTTTTTTCCTCAGAATGATGCTTCCCTTTCTGTCTTCTCTATTTTTTTTCCTAAGTAGGGATGATTCTTTTTCTTTTAATACATAAAACTATCATATTTAACTTAAATTGTGGAAATAAAGCTTCCCAGCTATTCAAGTTATTTCTCTTTTTGTTGTGACTATTTCATACAACTAATGTTATTTCATATATTCACAGTCAGAAAGTGATGGATTCAGAAAATTTCAGAAGCAGCAAGAAAAGGAGGAAAGAACAAGCATCTTTGCTGGCAAACAAGTTTAATCATAAACATATAATCAAATACCAAATGTAATTTAAGGAGAATAGGCCTCTGTTACAAAGCAGATAGATAAATAAAGTGAAGCCTCTCCAAAAGCCTTCAAGAATCACAGTTGTAAGAAAATTCATAAAAGTTTAGGCCATTGAATTTACAGCCTGTGTGCAAGTGTTTTTCTGTTAGGTCAAAAGAAGAGATTAAAAAACATCCAACAGTGTAAAATGAAGCTATATTCCATCCTGTTCAAATATAAAAGAAATAAAAATGTTGAAGGTTCTCCCTTTTCATGAAGCTAGGAACACCATTAACTATTTTCTCTGAAAAAACCCCTATACAGTGTCACATAAGTATTCCCTAGTCTAAGAGTTCATTGTAGTCTGTCAGATACATTTTAGGAGCTTTCAGTGACATACGCACCCTTCAAATGAGAGCTACAGGCTAACTGTGATCAGTAGGGAACATCTACTGAGCTGCAGCATATTTCAGTATAACTGCCAGAAAGCCAAAACCAGCAGCTCAGGAGTTACAGGGCAATGAACCTGGTGATGGGTCTAGAGCAGCTGCCCTTCTCTATTTCCAGCCACATCCCTCAGCAAGCAGTTAGGTACAAGACTGACTTTTGTAGCTTCAAATATACACAACCTTGCTTCTCTCCAAACAGCTGACACATTTTCTTGTGAAGAAGGATGACATTTTTACCACCCTTTGGTAAGAGACTCCAAAACTGATCAAACAGTGGTTAATACTCTGTACTGCTCAGGATAAATGCTGGGTTCTGGCACAAGCTGAAAACATGTGCAGGGATTTTGTGCAGCAGACTCTGGGTATGAGTGTAGATTGAATGGTGAAATGGCATATGTCATATAGAGGATCTTCCAGGAAAATGTTCTCAAAATCCTTGATAATCTCATTTACACCAAAGGTAAATGAGACTTTGCATAAACAGGTACAAACCACAGGGACAGGAGTGCTCCAGGAGTTGCCAAAGTAGCAAGTGAAAGGGAGAACTCTCAAGCTCCTGTCCTCTACTGGGGTGTGCACTGCCTAATTTTCTTCTAACTTCCAAGTTTTGGCTGTTTTCTGAATTCTGTTAAATAACAGTGGGCTCAGCTCTTCCTTAAAAACATGCTGATGGCACTTCTGCAGGAATACTGCAAAGGGTAGATGTAGCAGCTCAGGAGCTTAGTAGCAGAATTTCACTGCTATTGTGCACAAACATGACAACATTACCTCTTGTATGCAAGTAAAACCGAGCAAAGAATTAAAGAACAGCAAATTCTCAATCATTCTGGAACAATCTATGATAAGATCTTGGCAACCTTCCTGCATGCAACAAAAACAAATCAACTTGAATATGCTATACAGAGATACCAATCATTTGCTAAAGCTAATGAAATATAACTGAATGGTTCAAAAGGTGGACAGAGCCAGGTGTTTCCAAGCACCACGAGTATTACCAGCATGTATCAGCTCCAAGCACATGGCTTTGCATCAGAGAACAGGGAGAATATGGGCAGTCAATGGACATGACCTCCTGCAGTGCTCTAGCAAGTACAGCTCAAACCCATCACCTGCCAGCTCTGGCTGCACAGTGCTTATTTCAGTCTCCACACACAGTCTGTTCAGAGTGTATTTCCTCATGTCTGAGGGGGAGCAGAGAGAAGGGAAGAGAAAGGAGAAGGTGTCTCAAGAAATGTGGGTGATTTTATGCAAGATTTCTGTTTATGATGCCTTTTAGTACAACGGTTTGGCTTCAAGCACCCCATAGTTGGATGAGAGTAAAATCTTCTTTTGAAGCCTGAGGCCACAGTAGTTGGTGAATGCCCATAACTGCTTGACTGACTGACTGGCTGCTGGACTGCTTGTCAAACTCCAATGAAAAACAAACGTGGCAGCCTGCCTTTCTAAGTGGGCAGGACTTCTAAGGCTTTTCCAAGGCCTTTCTAAGTGCATCCATGACAGTGAACATGCTATAGCAGTGTTTTATATATTTGGGTAGCTTTGCATCTGCCCTGGATTCAATTTGAAGCTATACTTTCCTTTTTGAAGAATTGAAAGTGCTAAGATGCATTAAAGAATGGCTTCTCTGTTCATTTCTTTTCTTGCTTACTGGGCCTCAAAAGATAGCCAGGAGGAAGAGAAATAGAAACAATTTTAAAAAATAACTTCTCATTACTACAGTGAAAGCAAAGCCCATTTACAGTTCCACAGATCACTTCCTTTACTGCCTTTCAGTGACTCTGTTTCACAACAACTGATGTTCTGAAAAAGTAACATTAAGAGAAACTGAATCTAAACTCCATTTCTGCACTGTTATGGTGCCTGTTGAAGACAGTGACAGTTTCTATTTATTTTAGGAAAAAAAAGAAAATGAAATTTTATTACAAAATCCACCTTGCAAATGTATAATGCATTCTTCACAGAAAAAAAATGCCCATGTCTTCTGCCTGTGACCAAGAAAAAAAAAAAGGTACACTAGAAATAGCTTGAGTGCTTTGCTTTTCTCATACACTTTACCCAGCAGGGAAAACCACCTTTGGAACAATAAACATCTCATGATGAGAAACACAATTGAAATCCTACTCAAAAAAACCCCCAAGAAAACAAACCACCAACAACCTTATTTTGAAATAATCAAGCATAAGAACTTGAAAATAGAAAACAATCTAATAGAATCAAATTGAAGTCTAGAATATGTGGGAGGAAGGTAGGTGAAAAAGAAAGAAATGGAAGAAAAAAATTACTGAGTAATCTGTAGGTCTTTCAAATGCTCATTAAGAATTTCTATCCCTTAGTAACAGTAATTTTGTCTAACCTACTACCAGCTCAAAAGCATAATAAGCTTCCTTCTAACAATGTGAACATGCAGACACTGTATGTTCACTGTATGTGCATGGAATCTGAAATCATACCTTTATGAATACTGAGAACACTTACAATTCATTTTTGTGAAAAATGAAATGGCACTTGAGACATTTGTACTGACAAACAAAGCCAGGGTAGCATTGCATGATCTCAATGCTGGCTCAGGCAAAACAGTGTGCTAATCAAGAAATACAGGCACATGGGACTAAATTTAGGTAGAAAGAGGTAAATGTGCACAAATGCAAGGTGAGAAGCAACTGTATGCTCAACAGTCCTGCAGAAAAGACTCAAGAAATACAGTGGATCATAACTGAACCTAATGGCCCACTGGAATACAGAACAAGGATGGTAAATGGTAAATTCTGTGAAGCAACATCTGCTCTCTTCACCCCTGGCAAACCATGAGAAGACATACTTCAAGAAAGTTGGGTAACAAGGCAGAGAAGTTAAGTACAATCAACAATCTGAAAGGCTGACTTTAGAGGAAAAAATAAATCAATCCAGGATATTAAACTCAAATATAAGCTGATTAAATGGGTAGTCTCAGGTCTTCAGGTTTGTACCAGGCTGCTCCGGAGGGCAGAGAGAAACTTTTTGATGGTAGCAGTAGTGGGTAGGACAAGAGGCAGTGAAGAGGAGGTGTAACAGCAGAGAGGAAGATTCAGACTACACAGTATTCAGGGTCACATATTTTCAGCAGCTGAGAATAAGTAGAGTTTTCTAAAAATAAGCTGGACCAGCATCTGCCTTATGAAAATATGGTACTATTTGCAAACAATGTGATGGAGACACTTGGGGCTTTTTGACATTTTTCACTGAACAAAGTAGGATATTATTCTTCTGTGATCTTAACAATTCTCTGTATGTAAAAATGGCCTCAGAAATTTCTTGTGAATTGTATAAATCCTTTTAGCTCACACTGTCCATAACAGTCTTACCAGCCAGAACATATATATTAGTGATTTTTTTACACAGCATGTTATTGAATACATGACATAGTAAAGTACATCATGGTGTTCCAACAGCTTAGTCAGAAGTCTGATTAACTCCACAAACCCTCAAAATTTAGCTTAACGATATATGCCAGCCCTTCATACACTATCGTGTAGTTGTAATGTTATGTAAAGCAAAGCATACACGCAACTATATTTTTATATATGCACATAGAAGTACTTGAGTGAAAAGGTTAAATCACAGATGTATTTCCAGTAGTCCTTGCTCTACTTATGTAATACGTTTCACCAGTAGTTCTGAAGGTGAATTACAATGTCCCGTGTTTAAGTTTCTGTAAATTTTTGTTCGATTTTATCAGGTATCCCTGAAAATACACATTCTGAAATCATGCTGAATACTTATAAGTAATACTTTATTTCAACTCATAAACACTGGTTTATGTTTAATATTGTTTTTTTTATATAAAATTGCCATCTTGCTGGTCTTTCTGAGTGGTCTCTTTTCATAGACTTAACTTCATGGAAATAATTTTCAGTTGTTCTGTTCTATTTTTAGTACCACAGTGTAAGGCTACTCCGTGGGGACAGTCCAGGACAGTTTGCACCACAAGAGGATTGCAAGAACATTTAAAAAGCTGGTGGAAACTATAACTCCATGCAAGGCAAAATAAACATCTATCTATGCTGATAGAAGGTAATGCCAAAGTTAAAAACCAGAAGCATAGCATAAAACAGGAGTAGCTGCCCTGTAATCACACATCAGCAGATGTGCATTGGGAAAGGATGGGCTGGACTTCTTTGCATAGCTGTAATAACATGAGGTCAGAATGCAGAAATCACTTTCACCATTGTATTGTCATGTTAGCACCTAACTTTGTCTAGTCCTCCGCACACAATTTTGTAGATGAGATAGGATGGCATCCAAGATAGAACACTGAAAGAAAGAAAATCTACTTGGAGATTGCTGTGTCTAGGCACTGTATCTAGAGGTAAGGTATGTTGACAGGTGTATAGCTGAGTATGTTGCACCCATCTGTAATTCTAAACAATTTACAGTTATCTCAGTGAAGGTCACTGCAAACAAACACACTCTATTGCCATAGCCTTATTAACTCTCATGAACCAAAAATAATTGAGAAGATGCAAATACCAAGATAGAGGAAAGGTCAGCTTTTCAAGAAGTAAGCAGCAAAATGCAAAAGCTGCACTAGCAGATACAACTGTTACTGGTTCTTGGTTTTTTTGTTGTTGTTGTCAAGTATATGGGCAGCTGCAAGGACAGAGGATATTTGCCATGCTTAATTACAGGCTTGTAAAGATGACTGTGCAGTTTCAAGGGCAGAATTCTTTTCAATACTATCCTAAAATAAATAAAGACTGCAAGAATCATGGAAATCAGATCTCTCTTATTTTCAGAACACAATATTATGCTGCAAAGGAGAAATACCCAAGAACAGGGCCAGACTTTCTGAGTCTGAGACAATGCTAACTGCACCAATTTGGCTCCATTCCAACATTCTCATTATTACAAAATAATTGTCCAGTTTATTTTTTACCTCATATTCATCTACACTGCACCAGGAATTTTTTCAACATCACTATGAATCAAAGATGTATTAAGTCTCTTAAATACAGTGACAGCCATTCCCATTTTAAAACAATTCGTATCTTCATGGTGTGATCACATCTCCATGCTACATAGTTAAGAGACCAAAAAGCTCAGTCACACAGGCTGCTCTTCTTGACCTCTATGTGAAAGTACTAGACATCTTAAACCAAGAGCATTGCATGCCAGAACAGACAAAATAGTAGACAAATTAAGAAACAGCAGGTTGTAGCTGATACCACCTGAGGAAAAGGGCTGCAGATCAGTCCCTGCAAACACAACTACAAGGTCCTGGAAGGGCTGAGAACCTTCAAAAAGGAATGCCTAAAAACTCTTGTCAGATGCTACAAGTTGTTGCCCTGCTTACCATACAAGGTCAGGAACTAAAGAAATTACTTTAAATCATGGAAAGTTGTGTCAGCTTCACGTAGGTGGAGCATTAATGGAAAACTGTAAAACAAAGAAGTTGCCACAGATGAGAATGCACTGGCTGAGTAACTGCAGGTAAAAAGGGATACATAGTGATACCAAAAGCCCCAGGATTAGCAGCAACTCAAGAGTGGCTAGTTATAGATGACAGAGCAACCTTTGGAGATGGTAAAAACCCATTTTGGGGGTCACAAAAAGATAAGAAACAAGTATCTAACACACATACAATATACCACATAGGATAGAACTGGGCATAATGCAGAGCTGAATGCTAAATTTGAAAAAGCTTTAGAAAATATATAAAAATGAGCTTAACTAGACCCAAGAACAGGGAGGAAGAAACCATCAACATCAATACTATTCACCTCCTGGTAAAGAGGAGAGCACACCTACCATGCTCATCCCACCAATGACCTGAAGATAGCAATATTTATTGTGACTTCTCCCAATCTAAACCTGTGAATCCTAGCACCCTGCTGAGCATGAAAGGGTGACCCTAATAGTAGAATATAAGCAGTAGATACCAGGAGTATTTTGGGATTTTGAGGTTTTGGTTGCTTGCTGTTTTGGTTTTTTTCCCCAAGAGTTTTAACTGTGTATCATTGAGTTTTGCTTTGTATTAATTAGATCATTTGGACTGTCTTAGTATTATAAGAGGACTACAAATAACCAGGTTTTGTGTTTTGCTTACACTGATACAACTTTTAATTAGACTAACAATAAACTCTTAGCTTCAGGTATAAGGAATGTTCCCCTTTTTGCCCACAAGATCACATTACCAGGTTAATGGTTGGACTTACTTTCCAAAGAAAAAAATCTGATTATTCTATGTTTCTATAAGGTTAACATCACCCCTGATACTTTAAAAATGGGAGCCTACTGGCAGAAGAGAAGGCACACCTAACCAAATGTTTGGGGGGACTAAAACAATCTACTCTGCTGAAATGAGTGAAGGACTTTCCAGACAACCACAATTTATTCTAGCTGATCTTTTTAGCTGTATAGAAAAAGTCCAAAGTGCTGCTTCTCAGCATTTTTCTCAGTGGTTACAGCACTGCTAACTCACACAAGCCATTACACATAGTGGCCCTGCTGATCTGTCTCAAAGTTGTTAGGGAAGAACCATCACTGCAGAGAACTCCTTGTTTAAACCATTGCAAAAAATAAAATGGGTAAAGTTAATTGTTAATATCTTAGTAGGCTGCAGGAATGGAGAACTAGCTTCAATGCTTCTAAGCCAAATACATGTCAACAGAGAACATGTGACATTGTCATTCAATAGCAAATTTAGGTAATTTATTAGAATTATTGGTTCACTCAGGTAAATTACAGTGTAACCTGAAAATGATACATGCCCACTTCAGCAAAAGCAGGATGAGAACCAAGAGTACTTACCTGGGAGAAACTTAAGACCCAGACTTCCCTCCTAAATGTGAGCTGATAGTCTCCTCTGCAAGTCAAGACAAAATTTTTGCTACAACTTGCTTAACCTTTCTCTGTAGATACAATTTTGGTATCTTGCTCTGCTGAAGCCCTTTCCAATTAACGTATTTAATTTCTCCTGTGAATTCCCACAAATTTTCAGTAAATGATGGAAATTTTTCAGAAAATATGACAGCTGGTATCAAAAGGAGTGACAATACAAGAGATGCCTTTTGTATCTACAGCATTTGAACACATTTCTCCCTTAATGCACTAGCAATAAAATAAAAAGTGTTTCTGCACAACATGGCCTACCAAGCAAAGATAAGTCAGTTTAAATTAAGTGAAAACTATTTCCCTATTTTTTCCACTATTTCAGTCACAGTTCTAAAATGTTTCAATGATGCAAGTTAAAACTAGTTCAGATAAGTGGCAAAAAGGGTCTCAGATCCTCAAAACTATCTGGACCAAGTCCACAGTCAGAAGTTAAACCACAGTGAATACAGAAGACAAGAGTGTTTTCTGAAAGAAGCTAACTACATAAATGAACTCTCATCAAACAAGCCTGCAAATACAGAGGAATTTTAGCTTTAGAGAAAGGATGGCAGGGAAAATTTAGACCTGGGATATTTGCCCAACAGAAGTGATATGGAGAACTGATTTATAGAACTTGTCCTAATACCCAGAAAGGTCATAGTGACCACGTTACGTTAAAGAACAAAACCGTACTTCTAAAAAAAGTTCATAAATCTGTGGGTTTTACTAGCACTGCTTTGGTTACCAAAGCTGACTTTAGTTAGAAGAGAAATGCCCAAATAATCAAATGTCAAGTCAAATGTCTATCTAGATGTTATGGTTTTAACGTGTCCATGACTAAAACTTGGAATAGCCTGAGAAGACATCTTCTGACATACAAAGAGCAAAGTGATGTAAGGTACAGCAAATAATCTCATGAATCAGACCTTTAATGTAGGTCAGATGAATCACAGGTGTTGATCACCTCCACTGACTACTGACCTCCTCCAGAGATTACTTTAAGAGCAGCAGCAGTTGAAGCAGTATTTAGCTTAAACATTGATGTCTGAAAGATCATAGACATCCACAGCACTAAAAGAACCAGAATGGGCTCAGGCAATTCCATGAAGACATAAGCTCTCTGCAGAAGCAAACAGAAAAGCCAAAATAGTTCCCTCCAGATTTATGATTTGAAGCTCTGTCTTCTGCTGGGGCTGAAGCAAATACCAGTCCTAAATGATGGAAGAATTCAAGAACTCCCTAAACCTTTCTCTTTCTCCTTACATAAATAATTAATTCATCAAAGGAATATGAAAACATCCACAGATTGTAATACCAAAGGTTCAGTCTCCAACTGTGAAAGTACTAGCAATACTGTAGGAATGAATATAAAAATAAGGCAAACATACAATTGTATTTCTCCTGCAATACCTTCCCAGCTCCCAGCAGTCTGCAGCCAAAATAGAGACAGGCAGTATTTCTTTTGTTTGCTCTCTTTTGTTTTGCTTGCAATTTGTTTCTTGAAGACAAGAAAAGGAGGGTTTTTTGCAACCTTGTAAAAGGAAGGAAAGAAGGACGTTGCCCTGCCTCAGAAACTCTCAGCCTGGCCCTGGGAAAGAGGCTTCCAGAGGTGGAACAGAGCAAGAGAGAGGGGGTCTGCAAGGAGGGGGGATTCTGCATTACATGCAGAGACCACAGAGGGGCATACATAAAACTGGGCCACAGAGGTGATGGGTCCCTCTTCATGGATACCAGAAGGAATTAGGGTTCACAGTAGTTCAGAAGCTGGGTGAAATAAGTGAAACCAAAGCAAACAGGAATGACCTGCCCCCCACAGAACTCAGTTATAAATTGATTTTGTGTATTCTTTCTGATCCAGCCACTTTGAGCATTCGCTATTAAAAAATTAAGTAAATACATTTTATATGTATATATATGTGTATATATATATGTATATTAAAAATATAGTTTAAATTTCAACAAAATCTTACTTTATCTTATTTTTTAAATCTTTTGTCTCTTTTTGGGGCTTCTCATGATAGTTCAAAGCTCCAGACCCCCACAGAACTCAGTTATAAATTGATTTTGTGTATTCTTTCTGATCCAGCCACTTTGAGCATTCGCTATTAAAAAATTAAGTAAATACATTTTATATGTGTATATATATATGTATATTAAAAATATAGTTTAAATTTCAACAAAATCTTACTTTATCTTATTTTTTAAATCTTTTGTCTCTTTTTGGGGCTTCTCATGATAGTTCAAAGCTCCAGACATGCCTGCCTCAAAGTTAAAGTCAAAATGGGAGGCAGGTACAATCCTCAAAGGGTCTTTACTTTCATGTTCTGTCATCTTTTCTCAGATGCTTTATCAATGTTTTATCAATAATGTAAAATCCCATGGAGCCAAGTGAAAGCACTGCAGAAGTCTCAAAGTTTGCCATATCTGTTTATTTAAAGTCTCACTACTAATCTCTCATTAGCATAGATATTTCATAGAACTAGACTAAATACATAGATAAACAGGTACAAGAAAACTGAATAGGAAGGTGTTCTGCATTTTAAAAGGCAGCTAAGTATGCAAATTTTATTATTTAAATTTAAATGTCAGCTCCCTCAAATTATAATAATGATTCCAAGTTCATAATGGAAAAATTGTATCAAGGCTGGGGACTGATAAAGAATTCTATAATCTTTCTAATTCACTCTACCAAATGCAATTAAAAGTTATTAGATTTCTAACACTTCAGCCTCTGTATAAAACATTATTCTGGTAGAAAATTAAACACTGAACTTCAATCTACTTTCCCTTTTTATGAGAAAAACATATTGAACAAAATTACCCAAACCATCAGAGTACAAGATGTACTGTACTTCAGGAAATTCATTTCAATGCACTGGAGGACTAAAATCCATAGAGATCACAGCAGCACTACTTACTTCAGCAGTGATAAATATGTGACAGCCCTCATCAAGATAGTGAAATTCAGGCATCACCAATGAGATCCCAGCATAAGTTTGCAGGTTCCATTAATTGTAAATAGAAATTATGTGTATAGTTTAAGATAATTTATTCATTAATCTACAGGTTTGTCATGCATACAGAAAAGGGAGAAATTATGCAGAACACATACAACCATATTTATGTTCAAGGATGAAGTTGAAGATCAGCTGCTGAATAATAGAACCCTGCACTTCCAACCAAGCCATTTTTTCCCCATTTATTTTACTGGCAGAAAGTAGGACAAAAACAATCATCAGTTATTAAGTTTACTCTTGTATTGACTCCAATTACTTGGCAGTTTTGAAAGACTATCCTACCAGGAGCATGTGCAGCCAGTGCTATGTGGTCTTGCTTTTCAAAAACACTTTTAGATGTTGGGTTCCATTCAGAAAAATCCTACAGGGCTCAGTGGCCATTTGTCTGATACAGAAAAGTAAAGATGAAAATTGATTTCTTAAATTGCTGATGTGAGCTCCTTCCTTATGTCCTTAGTCCTGGTGACTTCAAACGTTTTTCAATTTCTGCATCTTTCTACACCTTAGTAATACAGCACTTTCACAGCTACAGTATAGCAGTACACTTTCTAACTTCCTAAAACCCAATAATTGTTATTGGCTGAAATCACCCATTTCCATGGCCAAGACACTGGGACAGGGAAGCTGCCACAGCTGCTGTGGCACTGCCTGAAATGATGGAGAAGGCCTGACTGACACATCCCCTTTCCTCATTTCATACTGCTCCAGGGCACCAGAACTTCTACTGTTTGCCGACCGCATCTCGTTGGGTGGGTCAGCACTGTCAGAGAACTGCTTAGCCCAAGTCCACAGCAAGATTCTGGTCTCCCAGACTGCCCCTTGTGTAAGAGCTGCTTTGCTCTCAGACTCATTTACAGTGGCCCAGCTTGTTTCATCTGAGATTAAAATAAACCAAGGTGCAGTACTGCAGACAATTAATTTCAGGGATGACACCCAAACAGCAGCATGGGTGAGTCTGCATCAGGTTTGGGTCTCTCTGCTCTCTACGGTTATTCCAACAATATCCCAGGTAGCTTTATGTGTTCAGATTCCACCACATGTACCAGGCAATGTAACATATGCCCTACAGTACAATGGTGGTGAGGTTAAATCTGCTCATTCTGTAATGTTTAACCAGTTTGTTAGAATTGGGAAATCAGAAAAATTAAGTCCTGAGCATTCTCTGTTTTTCCTCCTGGGGTGATTGAGATGTGACTCCATTTTGAAAACCTGTTCTGAGAAACTGCTGTTCTGATTAACCTGGTGTAATTGCAAGGCCAGAGACATGTGGGAAAGGGCTTTCTGAAAAGACCCTGGCTCAGAGGAATACTGCTGTTTTTTTTCAGGGGCAGGGTTAGGTGTTTGTTTTGCTTAGATAGAACAAAACTATGAAACTTACCAAGATCTAGGTAAATGCCTGGAACAAATGAGTTGAGAAAAAACATAAGAATAACACATCCCAGTACAGTCAGGCATTTGATGAGAAGAATTTTGTCTGTTATTCTGTGCTGTAGATAGGGAGAAAAAAATTAGTAACTGAGCTATCTATTATGCATAGGGTTCACAAAAGCATTCTGTTCCTGCATTGTATTTTCAGCACAAAAGACAGAAATATTTAAATTAAAGCATTTCATGCATACCTATAATAAACATGAATATGTGGTCTAAGAGATACAAGTAGCTAGCAGCTGCTGCATACACTCAGCTGTGTTCTGCTCCCCCATCCCAACTTCATCTGAGCAGGAAAAGTGGAGTTGACATGCAATTCCTACTACAGAGAGCACTCCAGACACTCTCTGTTGCTCATATGCTTATAAAACCTAGGACATAAACCAGATGTCAGATCTTTTGTGCCTCCTGTACAAATCTGATGGACATGACAAGCCCACAATTCCTATGCAGCTTCTATACCCCCATGTCCAGCTTCTGCAACCCCATGGTGATATCCTCATGCTCTCACCCTCAGATCCAGCACTTCCCGTCATAACTCTCCTTCCTTGCTCTAACCTCACTTTTGCCACCAACCCAGGGAATCACCTTCTTCCAGCCTCAGTCCCCCTCTCATTTCCAGCCTCTTCCACATAGTTTAAGGCTCTACTAAGGTACAAGTAAGTCCCTGTTCTTTGAAAAGGTTGTCTTTTATGCAATGCCTTGAAAAAAGGTGTAAAACTTGGAATCATAGAATCACAGGATGGCTTGGGTTGGAAAGGACTTTAAAGACCATCTAGTTCCAACTCCCCTGCATGGAAAGGGACCCCTCCGACTAGAGCAGGTTGCTCAAAGCCCCATCCAACCTGGCCTTGAACACTTCCAGGGCATCCACAACTTTTCTTAAAACTTCTTCTTAAAAATTAATAAGAAATACTGTTGGTTTTGTTTTGTTTCAGCATGACACGTAGGACAGTGATGTTATAGTCAAGGACTTGAGCTCCCAAACACAGGCCTGGATTCATTAGTGATGCCAGTGAGGTGGAGAGGATGTGACATTTAGACAATGAAATGTAGGTGAAATTAATCCCACTGCAGAGTTTACATCTCATCCGACCCAGCTTCAGCATAAAGACTTAGACAGCATTAATGTGTGCACAGCAAATAGAATGGGATTTGCCCAAGTGATTTATCCCTCCTTGAGTAATAAAGCAGGCATGTCACAGTGTAGCAAATTGGTATTGGGTACCTCAGAAGAATTGTGCTCAATTGTCATGCACCATGGCTATAAACAACCTATTGACACCTTCTGAGTCTTTCTGGCCATGGATTAAAAATTTAAGAAAATGCTGCTGAATCATTTATTGATCCTTTAAATTAAATTATATTTTTCTCAGGAAAAAAAATTCTCCCTTTCCCACTGAGAAGCCAGCCTACTTGACTGCCAGCTTCCTTCTATCATGAGAGTTATTAAATTTGCATTAGATTCAAAGCACTCTCTCTGTATAAATACATAGGTCTGCTTATAGACATACTGAGATAATCTGCCATCTACTTACATTTTTCTGGAGTTCCTGAATATTTGTTTCCCAGTTTTTATCTTCTTGTGAAATTTGCCTGAAAGAAAAGAACACCTGCTTTTCTCCAGAGTGAAATTAGGGCTCTGCCAAGAGTGCTGGAGTATCACTGCAAACCGATCACCTTTTCCCCAGTACTGAGTAACTGGTACCAAAGGAGGTGTGTCCTTCTTCCAGCAGCAAAATTCCCATGAGCATTCACTTAAGGTTCCACTTTTGTACCATGTTTCACTAATACACAGTCTCTTGTGTTCATTAAGAGTCCCACAGGCTTGGAAGGAGCCTCCAGGGTATGGACCTCAGTATAGGATCCAGCTCAATGCAATATATAGTTCCCTTAGCAGTTTCAGGAGTTGATGTGTGCCATTCTGCCATAAAACAAGGGTTCTGTGCTAATATCAACAAGTCAGAACACATATATTTTACATTTGCATTTTGTAATGAAGTTTTTAAGATCCAAATAACTTCATTATGTTATCAGCATAGTTAGCCCTTGAGCAAAAAGCCTTGGGGTTTACAGTTCAGGAGTGCTGTTGTTAACACTAATGAATTTTTATATTGCTGCTGCCAGAGGAATCCTGATTTTCGAGATTAAATATACAATTTTTATTTATGCTTCAGAAATGCCTTCTTTAGAGTGTTATCAAGTCTAATAATGTCATAATCTTTTAAAAATTAGGTGATTTTAACAGCCTTTTTTGTTTTTAAGTAGTAACACTGTCATTCCATTCAAAGTGCACAACATCAACATTGAATTATGTACACAAAAGTCATCTCAGTACTGGAACAGTTTGAGAAATCATATTTTCATGTTGTTGCTTATGTTGCCTGTTTGCCACATTTAATAATGAAAATTAATTCTTTTAGTTCCACTTTAGTTTAGTCAATTTGTTTTCAGAATATTTATCACTGCTATTCTCTGTTTTCAGCTTCCATAGCATAACAGCTGGTTTTGTTAGAACATAAATAAAATAAGGTTAATATTTTTGCTGGTCCTAGTTTAAAAAGCCTTCTTCTTCTCTTTATATAAATGGTTAAATATGCCTACACTCAGGTTCATACTGAAGATTTGATTATGAAGTAATTTGGAAATGCAGCAATTCACTGGCAACATATTTTCAAACTCAATTCTTCACTGAAGAACACTCAGATTTTTTCAGTAAGAAAATAAATTACAGTGTTTTACAATGCTAAAGCCACTATTGAAGGAAAAGTCTAATAATCTATTTGTGATCTTTTTAAACCAAAAACTACCTGAAATTTCTAGGCCTTTAAATTTGGATCATATTGTCAGTTCTTACACCAGTTCTTACATCTCAGTTTTGTCGTAAAATACTTTGTGTTTTACCAGTGCTGAGGGTGGCACTTTGTAACTCCCCACCATCCATATGACCAAGAGATGGGTAAGGATACAGGTCTCATCCCAGTAAAGATCTCTGAAAGCCTTCACTCTCAGCTCTCCCTAAAATTACCAGATGTGAGCCCTCAGCTGCTTGAAGCAAACAGAAAGATCACCCACAAGGTTAGCAAAGCCAAGCTATCAGTCCTGGCTGTAGACTGAGATGAGCAGGAGCTCCCTGCTGGTCCAACAGACTGCCTGTGCCTACAGCTTGTCTCCACCAAGGGTCAGAGAGGGAAGATGGGACATGCTGGTCCTCACTCACCTATGAAACGTCCTCAGCTTTGTCCTCAGGAGCAACTCCAGAGTCAGCACCTTCTGCATCAAGAGGCATTTCACAGCTGTCTCCTCTCTGCTGGCTGGGTTAATGCGCTGTGCAGTCAGTCTCCAAACATAGATCTCATGTTTCAGCTCTAGAAAGAAGCAAAATCATTTATCTTAAAGCATTTATCTTAAATCATTAATAATTTATCTTAAAGCAGGTATAATGCATCTGAGATGCACAGAATATGTGTTGCATGCCCTGGACTCAAAGCTGTTAAAATTATTGGAATGGTTTTCCAAAAATTTCCCACCTAGGAAGCTGGTTGCACCATCCATTTTGCAGAGCTGGAGGGAACATAAAATAAATAGAAGCTTTTCAAAATGTTAAATAAATCCATTTCAAAGTCCTTTTCCAAAGAAAAATAAGTACTGTCCTCAATCACGTACAGATGCCTTCCATGAGCTTTAGTGTTACAATCCTATCACATTCATTTTACACCAGGAAATTAACTGCCAATATACATAACACTGCTAACAAGGTACTAGTCACTTTGTAGTTAGGAATTGCAGCAAATGTTCCTTCACTGCATTCAAAGCAGACAACACGTTTCCATTCACTCTATGTTCATACATACAGTTTTATCAATGTAAGGCAAAACTGGAATTTAGCACTGTCTTATGGAATACCACTAACTAAAGGTTCCCTAAGAGGACTTAATTCTTAAGCACTGAAAATATCCATAAACAAAGCTACTGTCACCTGTGTGCAGACCTGAATGATACCTGATCTGATTCATTAGCTCTTGAAATTGGTCTCTAAAATCGTGTCAGAATTTTCAAGTTGTTGGTTTTTTTTGTTTGTTTGTTTGTTTTTTCCAGCATCATCAAGGTCTTGGAGAATGACTGAAAAGCACATGTTCCTGTTCAGGAAGGACTTTAGACTGGGCATGCAAAAAAACCCAAACAAAAAAAAAAAAACAAAACCAAAACCCCCAAACTTTGGATTTTCCAGGCAATCACTGAAAAAATAAAATCTTCATATTCTGCACAAATGCTTCCTGATGAACCAACAGGATGTATCCTTACCCTTCTTTTCTGTTCCCCTCAAATTTCATGTTGTTGAAGACAATGTGTCAAGAATTCAAGACTTAATATCCTAAGAACCCTGTTCAAACAGCAAATTGTTCTTATCCTAAGAAACAGATGTGTGTCTTTGCACCATGTAAAAAAAACCCAACAAAACAAACAAACAAAGAAACAAACAAAAACAACAAAAAACTATCTCCACCAATTTTGATGTAGGCAGTGTTATTAACATTTACTGCTGCAAATCCTTAGTGGTTCATCATATCTACTATCAAAACAAGTAATAAACATGTTTCATTGAACCTCCCCCCCCTTCCTTTGTGACCAAGTATTTATAATGATAATACAGAGTGAACCATGTAAAGATCGACCATAACAAGGAATTAGATTTGACAGAACTCAAACATCTATGAGCAAAAGGGTGTCCAGAGCCTGCACATTTGACACAAAAAAAAGAGATCTGAACAGCAATTGACTCACATTGTGTATGGGTCACATCTATAGGAGAGCACACATCCATCAAAATGGTAATTTTTGCCTGACCTTTCCAATGCAAGACCAGAAATGTAAATTCCTGTTATCTAAAGCTATCCCAGCTAATTAAACAACTGGTGCTCAGCTAAAGCTTTTCTTCCAAAGAAAGGATTCATTCCTGAATCCCAGATATCAAAGATGTGCAGAACCTACCACTTTCCTACGTAATACATTTGGTGATTCTTCCCTCAAGCACAATCTGACACTAAATTATATAAAAGTATGGATAAGTCCACATGATTTTGTGCTGGTCATAGAACGATATCAGGTCGGTCAAGCAGGACCCACCTTTCCTGAACCCATAATGGCTGGGCCTGATCCCCTGGCAGGCCTGCACTTGCCACGTGAGCACACTCAAGATGAACTGCTCCATCATTTTTCTGGGCACTGAGATCAGACTGACAGGCCTGTAGTTCACTAGATCCTCCTTCCAGCCCTTCCTGTAGATGGGCATCACACCAGCAAGTCTCCACCACATCTGGGACCTTCCCTGTTAACCAAGGCTGTCGATAAATGATGGATAGAGACTTAAGATCCTCTGCCAGCTCCCTCAATACTCTTGGGTGTGATAGATCTTCAGGCCACAGCTGATCTGCTCACCACAGAATGATGGCAGCTGTGCAAAACTCCCTTATTTTAAATCTCTGAAAAGCTGGTATTTTTGCTTAACAGTAGGGCAAGACTGAGTTTCAAATCTTTGAATTTGCAAGTACTGTAAATAGTAATATCTGAAAAAAAAGCTAATCTGCTTCAGCTCTTCACTTTCTGGCCCATGGGGCAACAAGCTACTTCAATTGGCAACTTCCATCTCACAACATCCACCTTGAAACTGGTCTGATATTGTGAGCTGAGAAGTTGTTCCTTCCCATATAGATGAGCAGGACTAGATGGAAAGAAGCTGCACAATATTTAATGCAACTTCCCAGGCAATTTATTTTTTTTTCTTTGAAAAATTTTCTGAGCCCTTTAAGGTGCAAGAAATATTTCTATGATACTCCATGCTGCCCCAAACTGAATGAGACAGAAACTTTTGCATTTCTTTTAAGCAGGTGAAGGGGGAAAACCCCCTCAGTAAGTGAATGGTCCTTTCTGTATTGTTTTTTCATGCAAATTTCAAGTTTCTTGGACTGTAGCTTTGAAACTGTGGCTCACCAATAGTTAAATAGTGTGTTTTTTCTTTTTGTCTGGCAAATGCTCATGAACCATAATCATCTGTTTTGTTATGCTGCTTTCTGGTAGCTTGTCTTTGCTAAAACACCTTTCCTGATGGTAGCTGTTCACTCTGCCATAACATTTCTCCTTCTTTCAAAATCAAATTTCACTAAGGGTTTTGCTGACAGAGCAAAAGCTGAATCTTTCATCATCTAACCAAGATGCAGATCCCCAGCAGGTAACTTCATACAAAGGATCTTTCTCTTCTCTACTTCAGAAAGGTACAGCTAACATCACTGTATCTGGTTGAGGATCTTAAGGACTTTAAAGGTCTTTTCCAACCAAAAGTATTTTATGATCTGTGCCACAAGCAAACCCACAGAGCAGAGAGCACTACCACTTGCTTTGCACATTTCTGTCCCATCTCTGCAATGCTGTGGGGCTCAGCAAGGTTGGCCTGATGCCTTCTGGTCTGTGTTAAAAATATACAGGTGTTTTCATATGGTTTTGATCTTTCCTTTCTGTACAGCAAGTGCATGCTTGATTGTTCAGTCATTAGTTTTTCTAAACATCCCAGGGATGTGGACCTCCAACCTGCAGTGGAACTTACTTCAGAGAAAAATGTCCTTTGATAACCAGAACAATGGATACATGTTTTATACTGCAACTTCTGTTGCAGTAATAATTTTGAAGAGGTTATTCTAGGTTTTCCCACAGTATGTTTTTCCTATTTCTCTTTCCAGCACACACTTACTGTAATAGCCCATTAAGGTATCAGGTGATACACATATATTCTTTGTTTGCTTGTTTGTTTAGTTCTAGGATCAAATGAAGGATCAGGAAACATGTTAAAGTCTATGCTGCTAATCTGTTCTGGTTTTGTAATTTACCATATTTTACCGCAGACATCATGGATACAGAGTCCTGGACCCATTTAATTTAATGGAGTTTCAGCTACTGACCTGAGCTGTGACATTTTAGGAAACATTTTCTGCATTTTAGAAAACATTAGGCTTCATTTAAAATGCATATTCTTTCTTGAATCTGACAATGAATAGTCAGACTGATTTTCACTTAGAGTAATCGCACATTCCCTCCCTCCCAACTGCCAGTAACAAAGATGACATCCTCAAAAACTGAGTGTAATTAATTCCCAGTCTCAGAACCTGAAGAGGCCAGACTTGCTGATTAATGATGCTCAGAAAATCAAGACCGGCCTTGATAGGAATTATCATAAAATGGCAATTTTAAACTTGCAACTACACTCAATACATTAGCTACCTTTTTGCAAGCAACGTAAGTCTGACCTGCTGGGCTGTGACTAACAACATACAAAGCATTTGCTTCTGAATGGGGTTGTTGTTTTCTTCTCCACATGCTATGGTAGCTTAACTTTTTTCAGTAAAGTAATTATTTTTCTTAGCTAACTTCCCAGAACAGAACACTTCTTTTAAAGGTTAACTGAAAAACAAGTTAAGTACCATGAATTATGGCTTCATCCATTAATAGCAGTATCTGTAACTTTTAGTAATTTTTTAAATCTCTGATATTATATAATTAATCTGCTAAGCATCATTAGACAGTAATTAAGTGTCATCTCCATTTTAAAAAGCACAGAAACTAAGTCAGAAAGGTGAAACATAAGTGTGGAATAAATTCACAATGAGGGATATTCCAGCTCAACTATTTATCCCTCCCTCCTAGGAGACAAGCTTAAGACACTAATACTGAAAAAAAATGTAAAAGTCTGAAATGTCCTTGTCTTTATTCCCTTGAGTGGTTCAGTTTATCAGCTGTGGAAAAAGGTGAGTACAGGCATAAATGTTGCAGGGTCTTCAAAACTGCAACAAAACACACTTTGCCTTTTTCAGCTAAATACTTGCAAGGGAATGCAAGAAATGTGCACAATGCTGCATAAAGCAACACAAAGAATTGACTCAGAGTTTGACAGCTGGGGCCCCATTTGGTCGCTGAGGCACCTAATTTCAGTTCACATGCCCAGCATGGGATTACATCCATGGTAAAGGATTTACAGGACATCACTCCAGCAAAGCAGCTGGAGCCAGGGAAGAAAACTGTAAAGCTCAGATGGTGCCACACACCTAAGTCACACCTCCCAAAAATTTTCTTCTGGGCAAACTGGGGCAGGCTGCAGTAGTTCCAGGAGTTAAGCTATTCAGAAAGCTGCAAATTCAGCTGCACCAAAAGAAATGTGGCCAGCAGATTCTCCCCCTCTGCTCTGCTCTTGTAAAACCCCATCTGGAGTGCTGGGTCTAGTTCTGGAGCCCCCAACATAAAAAGGACATGCAGCTGTTGGAGCAAGTCCAGAGGAGGGCTGAAAAGATGATCAGCTGGAGCACTTATTCTATAAAGACAGGCTGAGAGAATTGGGGCTGTTCAGCCTGGAGAAGAGAAGGCTCCAATGAGACATTATAGCAGCCTTCTAGTAGCTGAAGGGGCTACAGGAAAGCTGGGGAGGGACTTGATACAAGGGAATATAGTTTTAAGCTGAAAGATGGTAGATTTAGATTATATATTAGGAAGTAATTACTTATTGTGAGGGTGGCAAGACACCAGAATAGGATGCTCAGAGAAGCTGTGGATGCCCCATCCCTGGAAGTGTTCAAGGCCAGGTGGGATGGGGCTCTGAGCAACCTGGGCTAGTGGGAGGTATCCTTGCCCATGCAGGGGAGTTGGAACTAGATGGTCTTTATGGCCCCTTCTAACCTAAACCATTCTATGATTCTATGAAAACTGCAACTATTATTCTCCTTAAAAATTTAACTGGAAGTTTTCCTCAGGGTGCTTTTGGTTTTCCCCTGTAATTTGAGCTACTGAATGAAGTGCAAGGAACTTGAGCACAACACTACAAGCACCCCCCTGCATTTTATAAAGGAATCATCCACTTAATATCACTATGATGGTCACATTACATTGAGATGGAGTAATCTGCAGCTATTAAATAAGGTTAGGTCTCTCAGGAAGTTTCAGAATGGTTGATAAAGACAATACTTTGCTCTTCAGCTGGTTTGTCCCTGAACAAGGGATGGGATCTTATCTCATACACATGCTCCATTCTCATCTCTACGTGGGTCAGACTTAGAGACTCAAAGTTATTTTAGTCCTTATGAGTTTGCCCCTGAGTTTCCACTACTGTATTTCCCCATCTTTTAAAAGCAGGAATCTAAGAATACTCAGGTTTCATGTGCATTCATCCTAATGTTATCATAAAACTCTATTCTGTTACACTGAGAACAGCACAGGGTCATGGTAAGTACAGAGTCAAGTATTTTGAGCATTAATTTACCTAAAATTCCAGTGGATTTTTTTCTGAAATTTTTCGTCAGGTGTAAAATCTAGAAAAACAGTTTCAGTTTATTCACTATCAAGAAGTTTTAACTCAGACTTACCCAGAAAAACAAATGTAGTCAGTAATTTCCATTAAAGTAGAACTCTCAAAGTTAAAAAAACAAACAAACAAAACAACCCAAACCAAACCAAACAACAAAAACCAACAGAAATCTTTGTTCAATTCATTATCCTCTGCTCAACAGTGAATTCCAATCATAAAACAGTTTTCACTAAACATAAATACTGGTGATGCTCTTTCAATATTAGGTAAAGAGGAAAAAATAAAATAAAATATTGCAAGCAACTGCTTAAAGATGGTATTCCTGAAGTCCTATTAAGGGAAAAAGAATCATTAAAAGATACAACCTCACAAAGACAACTCTCACAATCCAAAAGATAGTGCTTCATCTAATGCTTTCTCTTGGACAAAATGAAGAGCAAATTAAAGGACCATACTTCAGACTCACCGTATCTTTCAGAAACTGGTTTAAATTTAAAAGTAGTGATCAGTAAGTACAGATCATTTTGATAAATAAAAAGGGTAGGAATAATTTTTAAAGGTCAAGGTTACACTTTCATTTCAAACATCATTGTATTGAAGCTCTCCACAGCAAACATACAGAGCACATGTGAAATTAACCTATATTGTTCTCTGTATATCAGCAAGATGTTATGAGCTTCAGAGTCCTCAAAGCAAAGTGGAAAGTTTTGCCACAGCTTCACCAAAACACTGTTAATGAAAAGTCCAGATCTTGTCAACAGTCTGTATCTGTGCAACCAGTCCACAGTTGTGGTATGCACACAAAAATCCAGAGGGTCAAGTGCTACAAAAGAAACAGGAGGTATCACTTCCTAAGTTTTCACATCCCATCAGTGATTTTTCTGCATTGATTCATTTCGTGAAAAAATGTGTATAACAAAATTGTGAAGTGCTGCTTAATTGATTCAAAATGCCTCTGTATTATACTTCCTTTCAGCATAAGGCAGGTAAAGTTATATTTCAGATGCCTTTTTTGTGATGGCTACATTACCAATGTACTAAGCAAATAAGATGAGATTGTCTTATTTCCCTTATTCTGTAATACTACTTTCATAATCTGAAAACAATAAAAGACAGATCAACATTTTCCTCCTTCCAAGGGGAATACTCCATCAACTCTAAAGCAGCACAAAGGACATATATAGGATTCTAAAGACAAAATTATCCACAGTTTTTAAGAATATAAAAATTTGGCACCTGTGTAAAGTAAATAACTACACTTATTTTCATTCCAGATCATTAGAAAATCTATAGAAGATACAACTAATAAAAGGCAGATAACTTTTTTCTTACATTTTAAAACATAAAACCATGACCCTGGTGGATCCTGAAATACTATCCAAATACTATCCAAAAATGAGTAAACACTACCTCTTCAGTGACCATAAGACTACCCAGTTCCTTTGAGACTGTTCCTTCCTCTGTACCTCTGCAGTGTCCTTGTGGCACTGGACTTTATTATTATTTTATGTGGGCTTCTTTGAATTCAAAGGGTCTGAAGCAGCATTGGGGTTGTCTTGCAAGTCATCATTGTGGTTCTTCCCCAACTTTAAACTAAAAGTTTGTACATTACACTGCAGGGCACAGAGTGAGGGCACATGGCATTGTTAGAGAATAGAAAGGCCACACCAACATCCCTTGCCCTGAGAAAACACCAAAGCTGGTAACCTTTAGTACAGCCACCTGCCCTGGGGACCATTCTCCCACACAAGCATCTCAGGGCTGCAAGAGGCAAGGGCATTCACATGGACAAAATGCTAATGACAGCACTGAGCCATACCTGGTGTTCAGCTACAATTACAATCAGCAATGCCTGTGCATGGTCATTGCAGGGAGCACAAAATACTACAGCAGACATTTGTAGTTACTATGGGACACAGAGGGAGAAGCTCACCAGACATTGAGTGCTAAATGAGTTTTTCAGTTTTACTTTGTTGTCTTTCTTGACTTTCACCCCAGCTGTGTCATCCTTCGGGCATTTTCATGCCAAATGAGGCCTGATGGGAGCAACTCTTACTCTAAGTCCAGGAATAATGCTTGGACACCTCGGGACTGCAGCCAGCACAGTCACATCAATTGCATGTGCCTGACAATGCTCAATTATCACTCCCCTACTTCTTTCCTGTTCTACATTTTCTACATTTTCACAGCTAGTTTTGTACCTCTTCTTTCCCCTCCTCCACTCCCTCTTAGACAAGCAGCTGTAAAACTCCACATGGAAGAAAGAAACAGACTTGCTCACTCATCTGGTTATCACACTTCACATTGTGAAACAGCACCGTGTTTTTCACACATTAAGCACTTTACACATGACTATGATTAGGAAATTCCTTCTGTTGTAGACTTTACATACTGACTACCATACCACCACAGCAGTATTTTCCCAGCTGCTGCAGACAGTGAGATAAACCAGAGGGAATGATGTGCTTCCCCCCTCTCCTGGCATCAGCACTCCTGCTTCAGCTGTGGGTTTCTCTTCAGCCAGTGAAGCAATCAGAAACTGGAGCAAGCAACACGGGAGAAATGGGGAAGTGGTGCCAAATCTGTTACTGTGCTAAGAGAAAATTCTCTTTGGCAAAAATGGCAGTAATAATACTTGTCATCGGACCACGTGTTACCTACTGTCCTGGGGATAGCAACCTTCCCCAACCCTGAGGTCCACATCTCCACAGCTTGATAGCTGAGGCATAACAGTGTTTAAATAATGCATCATTATCCCTTAAAAGAAGTTAAAACTTTGGTTTCAAGTTTTGGGGCATGGGGGAGGGGACAGCACAAAGAGAAAGTTTAATTCCTCTTACACTCATGTTATTATTTCCCTGTTCATATTCCCTTGGGAAAGTATATATACACTTTTTAAACCTTCTCATCTTGCTACCCTAATCCTAACATCTTTTTCTGCATCACATGGAACAAGGCATGAGTTTATTAGCTGAAAATCACACTCAAAATAATCCTCAAAACATCCCTTAAATCTTAAAAATAATTTTATATTCTCTGTCATGGCTGAGATCTTTATATTATCTTTTCTTTCATAATATGCCACACTTCAAGTAGGTAGTGGAAGGAATGTGGTGGGTTTTTTTTGCTGTCCAGGTGCTACAGCTCAGTCTGAAAGCCAACTATTTAGAGACACTGGTAACACACAACAGTGGAATTAATCTGCCAGTGTATCACCAGAATAACAGCATCAACTGTTGTTAAAATCAGTGCTTATCCATTCTCAACAAGCAGCGTAGCCCAAAGCAACAGAAAAAATCTTAAATCATGGCAAACAGTGAAAAAAATCTAGGAAGAAAAATATACCAATTAAATCTCACGTATCTTATTTAAATGATGATTGGGGGCAGGCTGAGGGAAGGCTGGTTTTCAGTTTATTAAAACAGATGCTTCAAACAATGTATTTGAGGTTATCAAACTTCAGACAGCAGGACCCCTGAAAGCAGGACTTTGGAGCATATTCTGCAAATCCAAACCACAACAGCACCTTCTAAAGGAATTGTGTTTGCCACTTCCTCTTCCATTTTCACTGAAAATTTCTATGGAAAGAGTAAGCATGTGCTCTAATTGAACAGCTACTGATTAGCTTCGCAGCAATGGAGGCACAGCTGATTATAAGAAAGACAACACAATATACTGATTAGGAGAGCACTATATCTGAGCATACTAAGCCCCAAGGAACAAGGATTACTGAGAGGTGAATTGAGGGAAACATGCTAGCCTCTTGAAAGTGTACAGTGCTTCACTGGCAAAAATATTATATCAGTGAATAAATTACACTGTTCAAATTAACCCAAAAGTTTTTATGCATATTAGGCTTATTAAAAATCTAAATCATATGCTTTAAAAGTTTATATGTCAAAGAAAAAAAGCAATAATTCTATTTTCTAAAAGGTATATTCACAAATAATGTTATTATCTGAGGATTAAAATTGGTCACACTAGGTAGAATATATTTCTGACTGTTTAGATATTACTTATCTCAAGACACCTTGCAGGCCAGCACTTCTAGAGATTATTTAAGTATATAATAATTCTAGTTATTAATGGAAATGTCCATGAAGCTATAAGTTTCATTAGAATAAGAAATTAATAAAAGCAAATAAATTATCTTTTAATAGGAAAGTTGGGAAGTTAGAAAAAATGCTGGATACCAAAGTTTTAATAATATACTTGCAGGCAATGAAGAGAAGTCATTTTTTATATGATGCATAATTGCAACGGTTTTTATCTGAGAAGTTGCAAGTGTTCCTTTCCTCCCCAAGAAAAATATAATTCCGTTCCAAGAGGTGATCTCTTCCACAAAGGATTCTCATTCTTGAGCCCTGTATAGAACAGGTAGGAACTTGCTCTATATTTATTGTTCTGATAGAGAATTATAGAATAGTTTGGGCTGGAAGGAAACCCTTAAAGGTCATCTAGTCCAACCCCCCTGCAGTGAGCAGGGACATCTTCAACTAGATCAGGTTGCTCAGAGCTGCATCCAACCTGACCTTAAATGTTTCCAGGTATGGGGCTTCTATGACCTCTCTGGACAACCTGTTCCTGTGTATCATCACCCTCATCCTTATAGCTAGTCTAAATCTACCCCCTCTCAGAAGAAAACCATTAACCCTTGTCCTATCACTACAGGCCCTATTAAAAAAGTCCCTATCTTTCTTATAAGCCTGTTTAAAGTACTGAAAGGCCACTATAAGGTCTCCCAGAGCCTTTTGTCCTCCAGGCTGAACAGCTCCAGCTCTCACAGCCTTTCATCACAGGAGAGGTGTTCCATCCTTCTGTTCATCTTTGTGGGCCTCCTCTGAACCTCCTCCAACAGTGTGTGTGGGGGGGGAGTTGAATGAGCGGCCATGGGGCTGTTTCTTTTTTGTCGTGTTGGGCCCAAACTCCCACATTATTGGTGAGCCAGGCAGGAGAGAGACAAGGAACCACGACAGGCGCATTTATGGCTCGGAGAAAAATCTCCTTCTGCATGTTAGCACTGTCAATTTTCAGTGACTTTCTTTCTTTAAAGGCTTTCCTGGCAAGATAAATTCCTAGCTATTTGAATGGAAACTGTAACTGAGTAAACTGAGGTGAGCTAGAACTGTCCTATCTTTTTTTGTCTATTGCTAAATAAATCTTTTCTCTCTTTGACCCAGAAGTATATAGTCAATAGATTTATTTACCCAGTAAGGAAGATGACTTGCAGCCCCTTTCCTGGCATGAGAAGATAGAAAATGAAGATTCTTTATTGCTTTCTGAAAAATCTTAGTTTGTAGTTACACCAGGAAATATCTAGTCATTTTAGGGACTGAGTTCAGTGCATTATTTTACTCTCAGGATCGAATCTCTTAAGGTTGCAGAAAGCCTCAGCTGTTGTACAATGGCACAGTAATGAAAATGTGTATCTCATAGCAAGCAAATATATAGAAGGAAAATGATCCTTAATTCTCTTAGAAAACAACTAGGTAGTATCACCTCTAAAACACCTCAAAAACACTTTGGCTCTTAATACTGGGCAAGAGTCACATCAGCTGAGAAGAGGGAGGCTGTGTGTGCTTTGTGCTGAAAGAGCACTGAAGAAGTCCCTCAAAACGGGATGTCTGCACACAAGATGACTTCCTAAGCAGCGAAGTCTCTTCTCTGAACATTCTATCAGAGACATGGTACAATCCACTGAGGATAGGACTTCCACTTCTGCCTTTTTAACAAAATGCAACTCCTAAAATGAATTTTCCCTGGAAAAAGGCAAGACACTATGAATTGTACTAATTTTGCCTCAGCTATCCAGCATGAAAATCTCTGTACCCAAGTTAGTTCCCTTGAACTCCTCTTATACTCAAAAGACAGAAACTTGAGGGGGGGCTGCAATATATCTATTCTATTGTAGACAGCTACTTTAGTCTTTAGAAGGGTTTACCTTTCTCCACAGACTGCAAATGGAGCCAAGTTACTCAGCTATATAAAAAATTGTCCTCCCTGTTGCTAAAAAGACCCCTTGTGCATAGGTTTGGAGATTTTTTACAGCACATTAAAACAAGTGTTGCATGGTCAGTAGAAGCCTGGATCCTAAGTCCAAGCCTGACAATATTCAAGAAGCATTTGGACAATGCCCTCAGGGACATGGCGTGAACTTTGGGGTGGTCCTGTTCTGGGGTGGGAGCTGGACATGGTAATCCAGGCTGTCTGAGGAGGTGGTTGAGCCACCATCCCTGGAGACATCTAAAAAAGACAAATGTGGTGCCAGGGACAGGGTTTAGTGGTGGATGCAACAGTTAGGGTAGTGTTTGGACTCAATGATCTTGAAGGTCTTTTCCAACCTGAGTGATACTGTGATACTGCAAAGTCTTCCACAGTCAAAAGTGAAACAATCATCAGTCCCAGGGAAGAAACAGACTCAGGTATCTTTGTGTGAAGCTTGCTAAGAAATTATACTTAGTGAATTATTTTTGTATAAAGAAATGGTGACTATTTGGGGATTATTATTTTTTCACCAGTCAAACAGAGAACAATTACAAAAACTTCAAAATGAGTTAATAGAAAGGCATAAAACCTTGAAGACAAAAAGAGACCAACATACTCAACAACCATTGAAACAGCTTTTCTAAGACTCCAAGAGACTATGAAAATAAGCAACCTCATAGATTTAGTTCTACTGTCTTTAAAGACATAGATTTAGTTCTACTGAATTATATAAAACATACACCAGGGAAATTCAGGGTTGAAAGAGCCACAGAGGCAAACTGGAAAGAAGTTGGGAAGTCCTACTCTTGATGAAACATCCTTCACTGACCACAGACCAGGGAAAGATTGCTGAAAAAATCCAGTGGAAGAAAACCAGCAGTGAGGGAATGCATGCATGCACTATGCCCATCATAAAGGAAAACTGAGATATTTCTAAAGCTAGGTTGTGACCTCAGCATCTTGAGCAGATGTCATCTGTTGTGATATAGAAAACTCTGGTATTCACAAGCCTATGGCTAGGAATGTTGCAAAATATCCCTATGCATTTTGAAAGATATTGAATAATTAATGTCACCACCTCAACCTTAGCACCAGAAAAACTTCCATTTCTAAAAGTCAGAAAAATAGCACAACTAAAAATAAAACATGAATTATTAGTTAGAAAAATTAATGTTCTGAGACTGAAGCAGGGTGGGCACTTCCATCTGAGGACAACATTTTAGTAGGAGCTGCTCAGTTTCTTTTCAGCATACATTCAATATAGTGATAAAAAAAATTATTTCATGCTCACACTTACCAACAATTTCACTTGGCTCTTTATTGTAAAGTTTTTTGTTCCAGTAAAGTAATCTGAGAAAAGGAAAGGAGACCAGAACAACAAGACAGATGCCAACAAACATATGCCCTGTGAAGGCTGCGAAATCCAATCCCTGGGAATAAAAAGGAAAAACTAAATTAAAAATTTGTTCTTTTTCTATATGACATACAGGGGAAAGTATTCAACTATATATACCTCAGCAATCAATAATGAATATAAATCAATAAGGTAAGTTCCAAGTACAATGTGTGCTGTATTTCATCTTCTCAAGGGGATGAGCCACATATTACTATTTCAGAGAACTAAAAAATAATACTACAAGTTATTCTGAAACATATTCAGTGTTGCTGACATAGATAGAAAAACAACCAAAACCAAACAGAATCATGAACTTTCTTTTTCATCACTGAAATAATTGTAAATTTATTTTAAATCACACTGAATCACAGAAATGGTTAAATTTTAGTGCCCAGCTTTTGTTCTACATTGATGACAACTTGGATTTTTACAATAATCCTTTTTGAACCTGGGTTTCATCTAAATTCACAACTATTCTTCTACAATAAAAGGATTATTTGTATAAATACATTTATTTTTCTGCCTACTTAATAAACTGACACCTCTTTGCAGTTTGCTTAATGAAACCCTTGAATGAAAGGGTTCTCTAAAGGTTAGGGAGAATATGTTAAAAAGCTACCATTTAAAGCAATAAAAACAAGTGCTAACAATCCACCCTTAAACTTTGAAATGAGCCATGTTTTGAGAAGGACTTTTGACTAGATGACCTCCAGGGCCCCTTTCAATTGAATCATTCCATGATTCCATATTACACACACTGCTGTGGATCAGGGTTAGCCTTTGGCTTGGGATTTTATAAAGCATTCATGACTAGCATGTTCAAAAGAAGTTGTTCATGAAGCACCAAAGAGGGATCACCTCAATGCTCTCTGGTAGTAAGAAATCGTCCTATATTCAGAGATTAGAGGTAGTCTGAACTGATGATCCCAGCAGAGCAGCTCTGTGACACTTGGAAGAAAGCATGGTCCAAGCCCTGGATACCTCAGGTTTTCCAAACTGAAATTTCAGAGCATCCATTGATTTCCCAGAAACTCTAAAAAGTCTTGGGATCTTGTTGTGCCATACCTCTAAGTCTCTATAGTGACTTGCCATTTACCAAATAAATAGATCCTTCTGTTATGGCAATAAAAACTACCAACAGCTTCCCTTGAAGCATCAGCCAATATTACCTCTCATGCACTAAAATTATTGGGGACTTACTACCTTAAATGTGTTTTCTTCTATATTGTCTCCTACTCCTACTACAATAATTTATGTGGAAACATCCAAGCTGAAATGTCTCTAGTTGAAAAAAAGGGAAAAAAAGGAAAAAAAAATTCTCTATTGCACCACTGGGCATTGTAAAGAGCCACACTACACAAGAAATTTATTGAAGTCATAAAGAACTTTGGTAGCCTGATAAAGATTAGTGCTCCTTTGCAAAAAAAAATAAAAAATAAATAAATAGAAATCCATAGTTTGCAGACAGTTAAATAAATCTCAACACATAAATATGCAGACCTAGGATTAGAATTTGATCCTATGAAAAATACAGGCTTCAGCTTCATGAGCTAAAGAAAATCATCCTTAGTTGCTATTTTATAGAGAATTCCATGTCTCTTCTGCTCTCCAGCCACTAAAAGGTGAAACTTTATACCTGTTCATTCACTGGCCTTTTATTACATTTCAGCTACTGTCATTTCACTTATGAAAGCAGAAAGGAGACACTTCAGGAACTGGAATAAAATTATTTTAAGAATAGAACAGAAAAATATGATACCACAGAGGAAAATTATATACTTTCATACAGTTTGCCTACATAATAGGTCAGCCAGTCAAATGTCTGACATCTCTGCAAGACAGACTTTACAGGTCAATTTTATAAATTCTCAGAAAGATTGGTCTCTAGGCATCATTTCAAGATTCAGAGCTGCAGGAGACGTTTCTATGAAGGATGAAATCAACATTCATAACTGTAGGAAATCTACAAATAGCAACGAGAAAAATAAAATCTGTAAAGGCTCATTGTAAGATCTGCCCCTGAAGTATATAAAGTCCATCCCCCCATTTATATTCCCTTAATTATAGCAATTTAACATTTACAATAAATTAATTTATAGATGGGTTGCCTCTAAGGTTATAGCAAAAACAGAAAGATCAAAACATTTTGGCCAGAAACATTAGAATCCTTAAAAGCAAGGTTGAACTGGCCTTGGTTTGGAAATTTCCCAAGTATTGACCATGTACCATTAAACAGTTGAGGAAGTATGAAAAACAAGTATTGAGTTTTGTATGGTTCCTGAAATGAAGCTGAAAGGAAATAAGCTGTAAAAACACTGAAGCTACAGCAGCCAAGATTGCAATGCTTAAATCTGACTGGAAGAAAAAAAATTATCCTCTGAAAAACTAAATTACTGGGAAGCATCTAGTTGAGAAGCAATAGTCATCAGAGGTTGTCAGAATACACTCAACCCAGAATTATTAGAACCAGAAAAATTACTTTAACATTCAAACTAGTCTTAAATAGAGCAGTAAAGCAGTGAAGGATTTCTCAAGCTGGCAGCAACGTGCCCATGTCACCAAGGATTGCAGCTACCAGGCAGAATATACCAGCAGAAATTCTCTGCAGAGATACTCAGGCATAAAGTTAATTGTTAATGTAGGAAAGAAAAAAAAAGAAAAATAGAAACCCAAAGAATCCTTGGAAACCCTCAACTTTAAATATGAGTTGTCACCATCATATGTTACTGGAACTTGATTTTAGGGAAGTGTCTTATTGCAAACAAGCACAAAGATTTACAAAGTCACTTCCTTCTGTGTTTTGAATATCACACCAAGCTCAGAGCAAAACGATTGTGTTTTGTTACTGAAATGCCACAATGAGAAGCTACTCAATCAAAAAAAACAGCATTAGAAATGTGCCGCTTGAAATCCACAAAATTTATTTCTCTAGGAAAAGGGAAATCACATCAACTTAGAAGTCAAACTAAAATGCTGAAGTTATTAAGAAGGAGGTCTCATGTCTGACTGACAGTTGGAAGGAATTTAAAACAGATGGAGATCACAATGCTCTTTAAAAAATGGGATTAACAGAGCTTCAGGATATAAAAGCTGACACAGATGAGCCTTAAAAGTGATTTAGAGACACCATCACAAGAGAAAAAAATGGTCTACCAGATTTTTTGACATCCTATGCAGGAGCTTACCCAAACTTTTCAAAGATAATAGCTGGGCTGAGATTCAGGATTTTGTTAAACTTGATAATATCACTCCATTGATCTTTCTTATCTCTGAGATCCCTGAGGAAACGAAAACATACTGCTCTGCTGCCACTGCAGAACAGCTTTCCAGTTCAGCAGAAACAAGTTGTTTTCTGACTTGGAGCATGCTTGTTTCAGGCAAGAGCTTGCATAACAGTATTGCCAGTCATAGTGCAAGACTGGAGATAATTCTCTTCCCAACCCTCACTCATGGATTTCCGCTCTGTTTCCTCCTTGCGTTGATCCTGAAGAGCCAGTGAGTGAAACGAATCCTGACGATTGTTAGTCTTGGGCAACTTGTGTCCTGTAGCCACAGGGAGGCTGAGGACTACCAAGTGCACTTGTTTTTATGGCTGGTATCAGAAGGGCTCTCAGGAAGAAACAGAACATTGCCCATCCTGATGCTTTGGGCTGGGCTTAGCACATAGAATATGCTTTCAGGGAAGGTGAAGGCAGATTACACACTAGACACTGTCAGGTAGTACTCAATTGGCATCCTCTGGAGAACTTCCAAAGACTAAAGGGTTTATATTGTACCACATATAGAAACAATGCAGCACAAGACACCAAGATGGTAGCACAGTTACTCCATCAGTTGCTCCTGCTCCCTTTCCCACACCCTAGAAAGAGCATGCAACACCTCCAGGGGAGTCTACATGCACAGCCTGTGTGGTTGTGGATAACATATTCTGTACCTCCTGCATCCTCTACACTGCTGGGGCCAGGATTCAGCATTGTAAAAAGCACATTAAAGGGCCCCACATGTCTGCTGCATACAACAAAATGTCATTTTCATTAAGATTTTCTTTTTCCTGCACAATAGACTGAAATAGAACTGATGTGAACAATAGGCAAGAAATACTTTTCTTCCAGGAGATTTCAATCCATCAGATAAATGCAGGACATGCTTCAAATGTCCCTTACTTGAGGCTATGCTGATTGTGTTATATTTATCCCATTCCTCAGTCAACAGAAAATCTAAAGATTTAGTTTTAGCAAAACAACAGCCTAAAGGTTCCACTGCCTACAGATTGAGAGTTGAAACACAGTGGGCATCTTCCCTTGGTTTATAATTTTCAATGCAAAGTCAAATATATCAATTCTATATTGGGAGGAAGTATCATAGTGTTTTCCTAAAATACTAATTTTCTGTCATCGTGCTTTTATTACTTTTTTTACTGCTTTTGAAGGTGTGAAATTAACTTCTAGTGATTCAGACCTTTCCAGAGAAAATCTGCCATTTTAGAGCAAAGAGAAGGCAAAAAATATAGCTAGGTGCTAGACAAAATGCCCTTTATATTTTAAAATTAATAAAATGAGAAAAAAGCAAGAGTAATTTGTTATTTCTACAACAATTTAAACATCCCTTCTGGGTGAGTGACTAAGATCTACTTTGTCTCAGACAGAGCTGCTTAAGATACAACTGAGCCAGAAATCACTGATGGTCTAACACAATTACATTAAAATAATCTCTATTTCAGACTCTGGCAAACCTACTTTTTGTCTTCCACTATACTCTTTAATGATTACTATATGCAGAGATAGGAAAATCATAAACCCATACATTTTATTTCCTGTACCTTACCTAGGATTTTTTTTTTTTTTTTCCTTGAGGAAAGGAAACCATTGGCAGAAAGAACAAGAGTTTTACAAATTTTTATAAATTATCCATGAGCCAGCAATGTGCCCTTGCTGCCAAGAAAGCAAATGGAATCTTGGGGTGCATGAGGAAGAGTGTGGCCAGTAGATCAAGGGAGGACATTCTCCCCCTCTACTCTGCCCTGGTGAGGCCACATCTGGAATCCTGTGTCCAGTTTTGGGCTCCCCAGTTCAAGAGACAGGGAAGTACTAGAAAGAGTCTAGAGGAGGGGAACAAAGATGACTGGGGGACTGGAGCATCTCTCTTATGAGGAAAGACTGAAAGAGCTGGGACTCTTTAGCCTGGAGAGAAGAATGAAAGAAAAACCTTATCCATGTCTATAAATAACTAAAGGGTGGGTGTAAGGAGGATGGAGCCAGACTGTTTTCTGTAGTTCCCAGTGACAGGATGAGGGGCAACGGGCACAAGCTGGAACATGGGAAGTTCCATTTAAATATGAGGAAAAACTTCTTCACTATAAGGATGACAAAGCACTGGAACAGGCTGCCCAGGGAGGTTGTGGAATCTCCATCTCTGGAAATATCCAAGACCCACCTGGATGCAGCCCTGAGTAATGTGCTCTAAGGGATCCTGCTTTAGCAGGGGAGTCGGGAGTTGGACTGGATGATCTCCAGAGTTCCCTTCCAACTCTGACAATTCCATGATTCCATGAAATTGAAGTTTTAACCACCTTATATTGAGCAAACCCTAGAAAAATAGCCTAGTAAACTATGGGAATCCATTTCACAACCTGTCAGTGCTGGAAATACCTTTATAGATTCTTAGGTAGGCTTTTTTCTCTTCCATTTTTCAGAATTATCTACTTCTATTTATTAATCTCTGGTACCAAAATTTGTCATGAAATATGAACACCTAATATCACATTGTGCTAAATTTCAACATAAAGGCTGAAAGTTTTCAAAAGGCAGAACAGGATAACCTGATGGCTGCCCATTTTCCAGGGAATTCCTGTGAAATGGCAGGAAGAACTCTGACTGGGATGCTGAAAACCCCAAATCCTCAGGAAACATCAGATTAACAGTACAATCTTCATCACATACTAACAAATGCAGTAAATAAGAGGGCATAATCCTCTTAGCACATGCTAAAACTGGCTTTGCTCTTCTCCTTACCTCTTTTTAGACAGATTAAAGCCAGATACACTAGTGCACACTATATTCACACTGTCATTTTGCTCTGTAGACCTATTGACCACCACTAAAGATCTTGTAATCAAAGCTCAAGCTTCAAGCACAAGCAACTTCTGATTTTAAAGGGATGACTGTAGATACTTGTGAAGTTCCCAAATATAGAGGACCCTTCTGAAAGGTGACCTGAAATTTCAACCTTTCTGGGTGCAGTGACCATCTCAAACTCATCCTTGCCCTATTCTGCATATAAAAACAGAGTTCCCAAAGTCTGAGACACATATCTCTTCAAGTTAAGAGTAAAATTTTGCAGTACTTGAAGGTAATAAAAGATTTAAAAAAAAAAAAATGCACTCACAGAATGAGTTTTCCATCCGCTCCTAATGAAAACTCTTCCTTTCCTGGCTTAGTATCACAATATAAATGCTATTTTGTGAGATATCTTCCAACTCCAACTAAGATTGGAACAAATCTTCCTTCTCTGTTATGCAAATGTTCCACTGATTCCAGGCATGATGGTAGGGAAAATGTCAGTATTATAAATTAACCACTGCTACAAAGAAAAAGTCCTTTTAACATCCATTTGCATCTCAAGACAAATAAACAGACTTATCCCTACATTTTAATGAGTGAGCTGTACAGAAAAAAGCTTACACATTAAAACACTCTTCAAATAAAATATACATGAGCTTTCCCCAGAATCTAGGGAGAAAACCTGTCCAGCACAACTGTAAACAAGGAGTAAAGCATTTCTAACACTGTAACCCAACAGCAGCACCCAAAGTAACAATGCTGCACTTCCTTTTGTGTTGATTTAAAATCCAAGGTTTCCTAAGGAAGTGTAAACTTGCACAACTTCTTACTACACAGTTTATAGAGGGTGATGTAAAACAGTAAATGTTCAGGAAGATGAGTAAAATTCTCCTCGTGATGGTACCAAATAAAACAGAAAATTCAGTCATCTACATAGTGCAGTTCAGCCTCTTTCAGGGGCATTTGTCTAAGTACTCCTGTATTTGCCATGCAAAAATAACTCTGAAAAAGAAGTGCAAGGGGATGAAAAGGGGAATTTCAATGACAATATCAAGGAGAAAGATTTCCTATAATGGCCAAAACATGATTGTAATGTTAAAAAAAGAGTTAAAAAGCCATGGATTTGCTGGAGAAAACATCATAATAGGCACTATGAAAAATACTACATGAAGTGCTGTTTCCAAAATGCCAGTGTTGTATTCAATAACCTTTACTTCTGAAACTCCTTTAAAAAAAAAAAAAATAAGAAAGAAAAATTTTGGTTGGTACAAATGTAGCAAACATCCTATGCAATGTAGAAGTAGATTTGGGGTTGATCATATAACCCTTTCTCACTGCAGCCTTTTCTAGAAGTAGTTTCCAAATCAAGATAACTGTATTTTGAATAAAAGACTGCATGCTACAGCAGGTGAATAAAATTAGGAAAGGAACTATTAGTTCAACAGCACAGATTAACAGGCCAGATGGTCCAGCTCCCTCTTTTCCTTTGCTCTTGGCTGTACCCAGTTACTGCTCCCAGTTCTCTCCCAGGCAAATCTCATTTACAGAGCAAGAGCCCTAAGCAGTGAGGATGTAAGCAGTGCTTGACCCTCAGTCTCAGAACCAAGGATAGGTCTTTGAGACTCTGTGTGTGTGTGTGTATAGATATAGATATAAAAAGTTATATATATAAATGCTATAAATGGATTTTTATATATATCTATAAACAGGTGAGAATACAGGAAAGAAGAAGCATGACTCCCATGGACCTGAGTTGAATCTAATCTATTTATTCATGCCCTTATTTCTGTGATGCAACAAGAGATCTGAAAACAATCCAGGGTGAAAACATTCAGAAAGTTGTTGTGCTTGTTTCAAGTACAGAATTTGCTATAATGTCACATTTGCAAGGTTATTTATAGATCTGATTCCTCCTAAAATTATCCATATCTCATTCAAGAGAAATTTAAAACTGTTTCTTTCCAATGTGTTTGCCTAATTGCTTCCCATGTTTATAGCCACTTCTAAAGGTTCTACAGAGATTATGGGTATCTGAGTATTTAGGAAAATTACCTTCATGGCAGGTGCTAATTATTCTGTTTTAAAAAAGAAGTTCTAAATAATTGCACAGATCTTAGATTTAAAATGTAAAACTTAGCTACCAAATCCTCTGACAGGAATATCACAGAGCCTCCGAAGTTATTATCCAACCAAGTTGCAGCCCATTTCAAATATTTTTAAGGTAAACAGACATTTTCCAACCTGGACAGTAAGTAATTAATTTGAGTGTAGTCAGTTAATTAGAAGAGATTCTTTTTTTGGTACACCAGTAGAAACATAATTGACTCCAAATTGGAACAAAACAGAACTTTGTACTACAATTCCCTCATCCCACTCCCACAGGTATTTTCACACTAGCCCATTGAATTTTTAAAAATGTATTTATTTGGGGGGTTTATCACACCTGGCCAAAACTGACAAGACATGCCTGGTGGCCCTCCAGTCTTGCCTGTGTTACATTACTGTCCTTTCTGTCCTGCTGCTTAATAGGGATGGCACAGGGGTAGGAGGAGTGCAGAGCACAGTGTCAGGAGTGAGACATGATGTCCTCCTGTTCATGGCTGTCAGGGACAGCTGGAAGCATGGAAAACTCACACAAAAACAGCTCAACACAGAAACTGAAGGCTGCAAACACCTGCCAGCAGTGGTCCTGCCCATCCACAGGGCAGAGAGGGCCATGTGGGTGGGAGGAGGTGGTGGGACTGGGACAGTCCCACTGGCAAGTGTCTGAAGCCCTGCAGTCCCACCCATCCCCAGCCACTGTAGCATTCCCTTTGGCACCAGTCACCCAGCAAAATGTTTTGTCTGATTTTTGTCCATAAATAGTAAAGTCAAATGTTGGAAGACAAAAACCTGCAGCCTGGAGATGCTAAACTGTTGGCAGGAGGTAGGAGCCAGCTGTGGCCCATGCTACATAGGAGGAGCCCCTGCTTTCCCCTTGCCCCCCACACCCCCTT
>NW_009952797.1:466536-485183 GCF_000747805.2 Chaetura pelagica
TCGTGTAGGACATGGATCTACTGGGACAACACAGCCTCTCGTTATATGGGGTTTGTGTATGGGCAATTATTTCTGGTTTGAAATGTTTAGAAAATTAATCAAATTGTCCTAATGCATTTAACTCTTGAGAGAAGGTCTATCCCAAAAATAATGTTTGGATATTTTTCTTCATTTTCACATTTTCCCTTTCTTCCAACTTGCTGCCCCCTCTTCACAGCAAAACCCCTTTTTTTTTTGCTTCCTTCTTCACTTTGCCATTGATAAGGAAACCCACCCCTTCTCAAAAAGAAAAAAAAGGTGTTTTCAATTCATATCAATAAATCTGCTCTTCACCACAATCTTGTCCCCAAAAGATCACTCTATTCTGTCTGATTGTCCTACTAAGAAGGAAATAACATGGCAGAAAAAGTGGATTGTGTTCTGTTTATGTGGCTGTATGGGGGAAAAGAAGGTTGAAACACTGCATAAGTCAACATCAGTACTTAATTTTAGTAGCAGAACAGCTTGCAGCACCTACCTTCTCCCTCAGCTCCTGGTTTGAAACAATAATCACATTTGGAGGATCCCCAACAGCTGTGGCTGCCCCTCCAATATTGGTGAAGATTACTTCTGCAATCAGGACGTGCCTAGGATCAAGATTAAGTACTTCACAGAGCCTGTGGTATAAAGAGAATGAAATTAACCTCTTACCCTATGACTAAATTAAGTCAAATCTTATAAATTTATAACATTTAAAATATACAGTCATTCCACTGGAAAATGTCAGCACTTTAAACGTAATGTTTGTGTCTATGCATTGGTAAAGTTTTAATCGTGCTGCATTCTAGTGCTACAGTAATTATAACAATATAAATGCAGAAAGATCAATTTTTACGTTAATACTGCAATAATTAATGGTAACAAAAATTGACACATTTAAAAAGGCATTTCATTAAAAGTCATCAAGTATTACAAGAGCTGGACTACACAGAAAATAGAATTTCCAATTTTCAGCATCATACAACTCTTTAAACCATGGTCCCCAAGCTACACTGAGCTATGGCAAAATATTCTGGGCAATCCCAGGCTCAGTACTCAGCATCAGTGATTAACTTTCATGTGGGGAGCAGTGGCAGAGGATTGTGCAGGCAAACTATCAGCCATGAATCATCTATTAGAGACCTCATCTTTTAGCCTACGCTTATCCCTGTTATTCCCCTTCTCTAAAGCTTCATCATGAGTGTTCCTATTTGTCATGCAACAGGAGTAGAAAATACACATTCCTCATTACCAACAAAAATCTCAACATGTTGTCAGCAGTTGAAAGATATTTAATGTTTCTTTAGTAGGATGCTTCTTTAGTAAGTAAAATGCTTCTTCAATAAGAAGCAACTCAAAGTACTATGGCAAATACTGGGATTGACTCAGTAACCTCATGATCCGTTTCAACTCAGAGCCTACTGACACACAGTAATCTTCAGGTAGATTATTTCAGCTCGCACAAATTGCACTTACAGATCTGCACCATGTACACATTTGATTTTAAACTTGGGCCATGGTATTGAAGGCTGAAAGTTAAGGTGTCATCTAAGTGCTTTGGAATAAGGAACGTCTCTTATTCTATCCATGGCTTATCAAAATGTTGCTCTGGTGTGTGAGACTGGAGTCCACACTTAAATGATTGCCCCCTCCACCTATTACAGGGTGTGGGGAAGAGTGGGTAGTAAGAATGCTTTGTCAAGCTTGCAGTGTTATCACACGTTTCCCTGAAGGAAGAGTTGAGCTTTACTGTTATATCTAAGTCTATATTATTAAACGCCATATTTCAAAGAGAAAAAAGTGTATTGCACAAAACTTTAACTTCATACACTTACCCTGTCACCAAGAGTGTCAATTTAAGACTCAGTACAAACCGTGTCAAATTACACATATGTCAGCACATAAAAACTTCAGAACAAAATAACTGTGCAAAAATACACTATTTCCCCAACAGCATAAAATTATGCAGTTAAAGGGTACTTTGTCGTACAGCTGACCCAATTGTACCAACTGCAGTACAAGATCACAACTGGACTTGTAATTTTAACTACATCAGTCCTTGATTTCCAAATGTTACAAGATACAACCTTCACTACCCTTTAGTTTTAGATGGGCCTAGTGATAGCTTGAAGAACCTCTGATGTGCTCCAAGAAAGGTCAAGCCCAAAATATAAAACCATCAGAATGTGTTACCTATGTGGTAGGATTTAACTTCTTCAGCTTACTTACCCTAGTTATGTTATTCTCTATGTGAACAACCATTACCCTTTTCCAGTTCCCAACAACAAAGCATTTTAAAAATAAACTAAAACTAAAGAGGGGTAGTTATTAATTTTTTATCAGCTTACTCCAAAATGCAAAGAGAAAGAAGTATCATGTTTTTTGCCTTATTAATGGAAATACAAATCCTTATATTCATAGAGTCAGTAGGATTTTCTGCAGGCTTTATCTCCATGGCAATGACAGCACAGTGCAATGTAGTGAAGCCATAGACAAGGGCTGAAAACAATGGCATACAACAAATGACCCCCAGCACGAAGCATTTAGAAATAGGCAATTACTTGGTTTTACCAGGTGAGATAATATTTTATTTTAGTTTTGACAGTGATTCAAATACAGATGTTTCCTGTGTCCCGAGTTGCCCTTCTCCAGTGTTACAAACTCATTTAGTATAAAGCTAAAGTACTTAGTATACATGTAATATAAAACTCCAGTAGTCAAAGGATGGCTACAAAGGCAGAGGCTCCCTCTTCACAAGGAGCCACACATAGTAAGAAGGGGCAACGAGTAGAAGTTTCAATGGGAGAGATTTCACCACAATATACCAAAAAAAATGCTCAGGGTGAGAATAATTAAGCACTGGAACAACCTCCTCAGGGAGATGGCAGAGTCCCCATTGCTGCAGGTTTTCAAGATATGACTGAACAGGGTGCTAAATAATCTCATTTGGCTCCCATTCCCATAAGAAGTTGGTCTTTCAAGGTCCCTTCCAACCTAGTCTAATCCATGATTTTTTGAAAATGGAATAACCGTTGCAGTATCTCTGCCTGTGAACAGTAGTTCTAGATGCATCCATGTCTGGATTTCAATCTATTCCCAGTTCTAGTGAATTCAAAATATTCTCCAGCACAGCTAAAGAAAACTCGGTGTTTAATAGTTCCAGTGTTGTTTAATGTTAGAGGTGAAATTACTGATTGGTATAAGGCAAAGTGATGTCTTTAAAATATAACCGGACAGCAGGCAAATGGAGCTTTCATTCACCAGCTGTTTCCCAATCTAGAATAAATTCCACTTGCAAAATTGATTTTTACTGCTTTACACCAAATTTTCATTTGGGAGCATGTCTTAATAGAATCTCGTGTACACTAGTGTGATAATAACTGCAAGCATTACATCACTTGGGATCATTTTAAAAATCACTAGATCATTCAGAAACTGAACTGGATTGACCAGATTTGCCTGGCCAGAACAGGTTAAATTAAGGTTGAATGGTAATTTATAATCACAGATTGAATAAATGTAGCTGCAAATTCCACATTAATAATTTGGAGAAATCTGAAGTAATTCATGTCACTGTTTTCCATTAAAAGTTCCAACTATCTAATCTCAAATTGTAGAATTAACCAGTGGCTGTAGGGAGAAAATTCAGTTTCATAGTCCAAAGCGAGGATTTTAGTTGAAACCTGGAGATTTTTTAAATCATAAATTTGTCACTAGTCTTAAAAGGGATAAAAACTTCTCTAAAACATAAATTACTGTCTAAAATTTTATATAGATATTAGCCACTAAGGGAAAAGGCAGCTTTAATTTAAAAATTCTTGCTGTTTACAAGAAAAAAATGTTCATCTAGTAGGGGGAATTTGGTGTGATAGGCTGTTGCAGTTCAGTTATGGAGAGAAACCAGAAGAGTTAGCTGCCAAGGCAGTACAACAGGCTTCAGTGTTTGCTTGCTGTTAACACTAAAGGAAAAGGCAACCAATCCATTTGAAAATGTTCCCTCTTTACAATAGGAGTATCTGAAATTTTTATTTCCATTTAGATGATCAAAAACAGTCCAAACAAGCATTTTGCACATGTCTACTACTTATTGCTGGCCAGAAAAGACCAAGTCCAAAGCCATAACAATAAAGTACCTTATGGTTACTGGGGTGAAGAGCAGCATAGTGGTAACGTTATCCAAAAATGCAGAAAGAATTGCAGCAATGAGGCACAGGAGTGTAATCATGGCCCACACCTTGCCTCTAGAGAATCGATAAGCCTCATAAAACAAAAAGAAACAAAATTAAGGGATTAGATCACTCCAATTTAGTTTTCAAAAAAAAATTACAAAGAACAACTTCATCAAAGACGTGACAACAGTGAGCTTGGAACATTTCCTACTCTATGCATGTCTAACAGCACCTTCTCCAATATTGATTCATTTAGCAAGAAAACACTTCTTGGAAGTGGCAAACATTTCCATCATGCAGAGGAAGAAACAAGTGTGAAGTGATACCATGCTCCACTACCAGCCATGAAGTGGGCCTGTGGCAGGAGCAGGACTGAGCCCTCACCTTCTGCCTTCATGCCTGGGTGGACTAAGGGAGTTCAGACCTTCCACCCCCTCCACACATTTGGCCACCTTCCCCATCCTCAGAACAGCACTGCCAGGGCAACACAGCCTGGCTATCTGTGCAGGCAGGGGTTGTGTCCTCTCATGGTTTTTTGGGGGTTCTGTGCTCAAAGCAGTCCTTGTCACTTGCATTTTCTGTCTTTTCCCCCTTCTCAAGAAAATTAAGCTTTGCAGTAAGTGAAGGTGTCTCTCACCATGAGTAATAGTTGCTTTACAGCCAATCCATCAGAATTACCCTTTTCATGTAATCTTTGGTTCTGCTGCTGTGCAAAGGTCTGTAGCCATTTATCACATGTGATCGTAAAGCTAATGATAGTTCCCAAACTTCCTCTCTCCCACTGCCAGGCATAAACACAGATTGCAGTTACATCATAACTGCAATACTGGAGATGTGAGTGGAATAACTAAGTTTTATGCTGTCCATATGCTTGTGTACCCTAATGGGAGCCTTTGCTTTTCTCCTGTAGAAATATAACTGCCTTAAGGGCTTCCTTTCATCCCTAAGAGATTTTTCAAAACTAGAAGTTGACCACAGTCATATCTAATTTGGTAAGTATACACTGCCCAAAGAAATGTTCCTCAAAGATAGTGCTTGGTGTAACAGATCTGATTAAATACTAACTTAATTAACCCAATAATAATTAAAAGTACCAAAACAAGCCTACCTTTACTGCACAGTAATCAAAGAATCCAGTCTCTGAAAATATCGCCACCAAAACCATCTACCAAAAGATGAAGAAAAATAATAGCTTACAACTGAATTAGGACATAAAACTAAAGGGTTGTAGAGTTTGTGATCCTGACAAAAGTCTTTCCTATCTGACACAGCTCTCAGAATCTGACCACCTTCATTTTAGGATATCCACTACAGCTCCCAGGTATCTCTTGTTAATTTATCATATCATGAAATTTAGCGCTCAGCATAAGCAGTCTGTAAATGTCACACAAGTCTGGTTGAATCTTATTTGCAGTGACTAAGTGGGCACTATACATTAAGTACTCAATGCATCTCCCTTATGTCATTAATCAAGAAAAGCCAATGAGTGTTTTTGCTTTCTGCAGTAACTCTCTAGAGAGTGCAGAAGTGTCTCAAATAATTTCTTGCATTTTCCAACATCTATAGGAGGTTTTCTGTCTTTCCATCTTTGCTTTCAACTGATTTTTTTTTCTCTTTTTTCTGTGGGGTGGGCAGGGTCATGGGGAGCAGTGTCAGGAAATAAGAAAAGCTCAGAATGGCAGCAGATAATTGTATTTTTGTCTTAGTATGTTGTATATTTTTGTTAGAGTTTAATACCACTTGGCCAACTCTTTTCACCATAAATAGCTCTGGGCAGAGTGATTAAAATAATACATTATTATAATAAAATCAGATATTTCTCCTCCATTGCTGGTTTTGTTTTTTTTGGCTCCAAACACAGCATTGACTAAGACAAAGAAAACCACTTTTCCAGTAGAGTGTGTGTGAGGAAGGTTTTGAGTAAACAAAATTAGTAAGATAAATGAGAGCAATAATACTTGGCACTTGAAGAGATCATCCTCCTTTTGAGAAATCCCATAAGGCCCAAATTTTGATCCTAACACCTCTCAGTAAAGTACAATTAACAAAACATTTAAACATGAAACAGATCTATATTGGATGGAGGAGGAAGTCAAACTCTTCAGTAGTGCCTGATGAGGGTGCAGAGCAATGAGCACAAGCTGGATGGAACACAGGAAGTTCTATCCAAACATGAGGAAAAAACTTCTTTACTGGGAGGGTCACAAAATACTGGAACAGGCTGCCCAGAGAGGTTGTGGAGCCTCCTTCTCCAGGGTTTGGACTAGATGATCTCAAGAGGTCCCTTCCAACTCTGACGATTCTGTGATACATTGAATCGATTATTTCAGCAAATTTAGGAGAAAAGATGCATTTTAATTACCATTCCAAACAGTAGCGCCAGTGTCTCATAATCAATCCACTCCACCACTTTGGCCATACTTGGCCTCTGCAATCAAAAAAATACCATTACCAGTGAATGCCACAGAACACCTAACTTGTGATTACCTATGAAATGTAAACTCCACTCAACTGATGAACCATTTACATAAGCCGTGATGAAAATTAATAACTGTTCCTACAAGGTACACAAAAAGGACTCTTTATTATTACCTTTATTACTATTAGTATTACTATCATTATTACTACTTCAAAGTACTGCTGGCATCCTAGGTGGGTCATTATCAAAAGCCTACATTAGGCTGTTGGTTTATCTAGTTGTTCCTTGGGCACTACAGAAATAAAAGATAACCAAATTATATGGTACCCTACAGTTTCTTTTTTGGTAAGAGAACAAAAACATACCACTTTGTCTGTGAACAAACTGGAGGGCATTTAAGGGAACGTAGCAATGATGTGGTGACCAGTTATGAGAAAAACAGAAAATCAGCCAGAGGCTTCCTTAAATATCAAAAAAAAGAATAAGCGGGGGTGGGGGAAACAAAAGGATTGGAATGTGGAAGCATGAGGTGTAATTACTTAGGGTAGGATAAAGCAGTGTATTTCCGTTTAGGTTTACTTGGTAACCTAACATTACTGAAAATAACAGTGTTAGGGTGACTCTGAATTAAGCTGAAAATGGCTGTACTCAGCTTCCTGCAAATCTGAACAAAATAGCATCAACTGACTTCTGCCTGCTCTCCTTGTCTATCCACCCTAGGCTGGCTTGTTTTCCACAAGGTGCTTCCCCATTCCAGTATCTGCCCCACCATCTCTCTCTCTTCAAAATACTTTACTGTCACGTGCCCAATCACAACAGAGCAAACACTGAAAGTTATGTCACCATACCCAGAGATAAAGTGAGGACTTACAGTTTGATCACTTACCTCCCCAACAGTAGCTAAGGCGGCTATAGCTGCCAAAGAGCCCAGCATCGCTGCCAGAGTCCTGTGAACAATCTGCAATAATGGGTAAGAATTGACCAGAGACTCCTTTAAACACCTCATTATTATTAAAAAGGAGGAGGGGAAAGGATAAAAATTCCTCTAGTTTATTCCTATCTTGGTTTCTTCGGGGGTTTTTTGGTCCTTATTCCAACTCACCCCCTTTCAAAAAGACCTGACCAGAGAATGGCTGATTACTTTGTCTCACTATAGGATGTTATTTAAAATGTTTTTTTGGAAAACCATTCCTGTACAAAACCCTACTCAGAAATCTCAGCTCTGACCTCAAGGCAGAGAAGGGACTTCAGCACCCATTTCTAACATTTGCCAGTGGGTGACACAAGAGGGAAAGCAATTTGTCTTCCCTAACTTAAGGATCGCAAAGTCAAGTCCTGTTGGTTTCCTTTCACAGCCTATAGGAAGAAGATGAGTGCCCAGGAGCTGATCCACATCATTCTTCACAGTTGCCTGTTCATCTCCAATATCTACAAAGCAATCCCCAAGCTCAGACGTGGGCAGATGAATACTACACATGCACAGACATACTATAGTGGCTTTGAGTTTCCAGGTCCAGTTGGTGGTCTGTGGGCCAGACAGATCTGGCCAGCCTGCACCCCTGCTTTCTGTCTCACACACACAGAGTCTTCTTCCTTCATAAAGTGTTAGGTTTTTTTACATCAACATTTTCTCTACAAACTGTTTTGGCTTCAAGAAAGCCATGTACTTCAGCTAGACTCTGCTGGACACCTTTTCCATTGTCTTCTCAGTTCTTCAAAACCTGCTTTCACACCACTGTACAGACTAACCCAGCCTTGGACAGAGCTTCTCCTCCATCTCTGACACTTCCCTAGCACACAAACAATGCATCTGAAAATAAGATTCAAGCTCCCAACCACAACACAGCCATTCATTTCACACTGCAACAGTTACTACAATATATTGACATTTGTCCACATCTATGTATTGAATTAATAAATTGCATTTAAATTCTCAAGGAGAAAGTACAAAAGCAAACATGCCACAAAAATGTGCTTTTTCCTCCAAGTGCTCATTTGTAGATATTTAATCAAGCATGTCTGGAAGATCATAAAATGTTTAAAATAACTCAGTTAAAGTAAGAATATAATTAATGAAAATCATACTACAACAGATCAAACCTAATTAACAGCATTTCCAATAATGTGTTTAAATATTATTCAGACACAGTCACAATTATTTCTGAGAAAGAAACGAGGCAGCCTAGATATATTTCATTTGCTGCTAATTTCATGAGAAATATCTTGCTGATAAGAAACAGTAGGATGTGGGCCTACCTAAAGGAAAAAAGGAAAGATTGGCTTTTTTTTTTCCTTGAAGATAAATTTTTTACTGCAGTGGTAAGCAACTAAGCAACTTACCAAATTACTAGAAAAATAAAAATATAAATGACTAATTTAGGAGTCAAAAGAAAAATCTGCTCCATTCTCCTACGTTTTTCTTCAAAATACACTGGAGAATAACTTACTCATAGTTATAAAGCAGGAGACCAGACCAAGGTTTTTATGTCCTAATGACCTTAAAGTACATAGCACAGATTACAGCTCCTACAGAAATGTGTGTGACAAGTCACTGTTTCATCTTTGATTTCCAGCTTCAGAGTATTTATATTAGTATTATATTAGTACATATATATATGGCCCTTATGATTCTTCAAAGGTGGGAGTCATTCAAGAATGTTTGACAAGGCCTTGTGGATGATGATAGGGTGCAGTAATTAGACCTTCCAGTTCTCTCCAGTGAAAGACCTGGAGCACAGATGTCAGTTAGGGAAGGAGATCAGCTTCTTACCAGAGCAAAGCAAGTACAAAGAGAAGCTACTGGGGAATCCTCAGCTGTTCTCAGCTGGAGGCTTTCTCCTTATCTAATCACCATCCATGTTTGATAACTCTTTTTGCAGTTCTCAGGAAGGTTTCATGGATTTTCTGAGATTTCAGCAGGTTTAGATTTTTTGTGTTGTTACTTTTGCATATATCCATATAAGATTTTTTGCTGTCACCACTGCAGACTTAATTGCATACATTGACAGCATTTTCAGTTTCCAAGAGTTTGCTGTCACCTATGGGTGAAATATCCTTTAATTTCTGCAGAAAGATGAAAAAAAAAAAAAAAAAGTGCTGTACAAATGGAGTCATCTGTCAGTTCCCTCATCCTAGTGATTTTTCAAGAAGGATATAAAGAAGTATATCCTGAAGGAAGACTATTCAGATGCAAACCTCTATTGCAAAAAAACTTGTCAAACATACAACTCTTCATTTGAGCAAGCTACCAAGTAGTTTGTAGCTACCAAGTAATATAAAGCCTAGAAACACCACTTATGCAAACTGAAACATGTAAATACTCAAAAGTTTCTATTTGGGGGGGTTGGGGAAAGAATAAATTACTTTTTATTTTTCTTTTCAAATAAAGCAAACCCCAAACATAAAATATGCTTGTAAATACATTTTTTAAATCTTACAAATACTTACGTATCCATAAACAAAAGCTCAGGTACAGAACTGAAAGAGATCAGAAATACAGTAACACAGGGATTAAGCCCCAGGAAAGCTGAGAGATTTGGTGGACTTTTGACTCTAAAGGCATTTTGAAAGATGAAGTGAGAAATCATTTGTATTCATCTGATCCTTCTCATGCTTCTCCCTGGAACTCATCATTGGATGTTGAAGATGACCCTGCCTGTGGCAGGGAGTGCTGGACTGGATGACTTTTGAAGGTTCCAAACCATCCTATGGTTCTATTCTGTGACTGAGAAAGTGCATAACTTTTTACATTCTCTAGTAAGCAGAGACAATTACAACTAAAGAACCCAAATTCCTAATGAGTTTCACTTTCAAATAAGAGTTGTCTGTAAGATCACAAAAGTGTGGGCTGCATCAGCCTGATGGGGTAGAATTTTAATTTTACAAGCTAGGAATGGAAGCAGAAGTAAATAATGGGCCAAAAGTTAATGCAGTAGCAAGAGCAACTGAACTCAGGTGGTAACTCCAGGACTACAGCCTTAAGCACAAGTCAGTCCAGCCACTGTAAAGAGACTTCAGGCATCAGAGATAGACATCCTGATGCAACTCAGATTTATGTCTGTTTCCACCCTCTTGTACATAAATGCCACCTCACATGTTCCCATCCTCTCTGGTCCTTCTTGTTCTGTCAAAGCCTCATGTAGGTGTGGTGACAGCAACATTATAGGGTCATGCTGTGTGGTCAATTTAGAATGGGCAAAGATTGGAAAAAAACTTCTATAGTGATAGCTTGTTGCACTGGGCAGAGAGGAGCTTAATGAGGTTCAACAAGGGCAAATGTAAGGTCCCACACCTGGGGAGGAACAACCCCATGCATCAGTATAGGTTAGGTGTTGACCTGCTGGAAAGCAGCCCTGAGGAGAAGAATCTTGGAGTCCTGGTAGACCATGAACCAGCAATATGCCCTTGTGGCCAAGAAGGCCAATGGTATCCTGGGATGCATAAGGAAGAGTGTGGCCTGCAGGTCGAGAGAGGCCATCCTCCCCCTCTACTCTGCCTTAGTGAGGCCACATGTGGAATGCAGTGTCCAGTTCTGGGCTCCCCAATTCAAGAGAGACAGGGAACTACTAGAGAGTCCAGCAGAGGGCAACAAAGATGGCAGGGGGATTGGAGCATCTCCCTTATGAGGAAAGGCTGAGAGAGCTGGGACTATTCAGCCTGGAGATGAGAGGGCTGAGGGGAGACCTTATTAATGCCTGTAAGTAGGAGGATGGAGCCAGACTCTTTTCAGTAGTTCCCAGTGACAGGACAAGAGGCAATGGGCACAGGCTGGAAAACAAGAGTTCCAAGTAAACATGAGAAAAAAATTACTTACTGTGAGGGTGACAAAGCACTGGAATAGGCTTCCCAGAAAGGTTGAGGAGCCTCCTTCTCTTGAGATATTAAAAACCTGCCTGGATACAAACCTGTGTAATGTGCTCTAGGTGATCCTGCTTTATCAAGGGGGTAGACTAGATGAATTCTAAAGTTCACTTCAAACCCCGATAGTTTTGTGATTCTGTGATTTTGTTTCATAATTACCTGTACAAAGTTTGTCTATGGTTGCCTGCCTGCTGTGTGATAAACACAATGTGCTGAATGCTGATTCTGTATGATAGTTTCCATACTCCTAGTTCAGGATTTAAATTTAAGGTAAGAAATGAAAGCAACCCAAATAATTTACACCAAAAGTCTTTGTGCTTGTTATTATTAAGAAATACACATTTCCAGACCCATAATTTCAACTGGATTTAGACAACCTAGACCTTGTCCAGATTTAGATTTCTTTATGTATCTGAAAGTGATTTGGAATGTTTGCACAGAGTTCATAAATTCTTTTGGTAGATTGCAACAGCATCATTATAAAAACTATTCAAAATTCCAAACACTTCATCTTGTGCAGTGGTCCAGGAGGTAAAAGGAAATTATTTAGCAGCTAATTAAATGCTGACCTGTATACAATTTCAGAGCACACATTTCCCAGCCAAAACCCACGGCATGCATATTTCCAAAATGTGCTTCTGAAGACATTTGATAAATAATACATCATAGAAACAGAATGGTTGGGGTTGGAAGGAACCTTCAAAATCATCTAGTTCCAGCCCCTCCCTGCATGGGCAGGGACACCTCCCACTAAACCAGGTTGCTCAGAGCCCCATCCAACCTGCCCTTGGACATTTCCACAACTTCCCTGGGCAACCTGTTCCAGTGTCTCACCAGCATCACAGGAAAGAAATTATTCCTGATACCTAATCTATATTCACCCCTTTCAGCTCAAAACCATTCACCGCTGTCCTATCACTCCATGCCCTTGTAAAAATTCCATCTCCAGTTTTCCTGCAGCCTCTTCAGGTACTGGGAGGCCACTATATGGTCTCCCTGTGGTCTTCTCCAAACTGAACAACCCCAGCAGCATACCAAATATTTTAGTTCCAAAGTCCTTCTTTGTAAGTGAGATGTGGCAGTTGAAAGATGACTGCCAGTGACTGTAGCATGAAGCTTCAAATACAGCCTCAATTCATTTCTTATTAAGCCTGTTGCATTAAACTATTTTAATGAGAAATTAATTTCACTTTGATAGTGTGGCAGCATTGCTGCATTTCAACAGCAGGCAGTTATTCCCAATGCTATATCCACATATGGGTTTTATGCATTTTCCACCTGCCTCCAGAGCAGCTGAAACTTCCTCTATAAAATCAAGAGCTAAATCTCTCTTAGACTTTATAAAGGCTCTAGTTCAATTTTTTATTCCCAGGACACAGGCAGGGAGAAGAGTAAAATTTGCTCTAGGATAGCCTTTTTTTTCTGACTTCATATTTTATATCTATTCCTTTTTATGTTTTACTAAGGGTTTATTGGGTTAAAATAAGTTAATCCCAGCAGTGAAAGAAGTTTTCAAAGCCAGGAATTTGTTTTTCCTAAAGATAATTAAGACAGCATTAGCCTGACTGCCTCTGGAAATGTGTTTCTCAGTCATTGCCCTCAATGGAGATTATCTGATAATTTGCTGTCACATACTCTATAGATTTTGGTGGTGTGCATTATCCTGGACTATTCCAGCTGTTTTAGCAGGGATAGATAAAACTTCAGTCTTTCATGTTACACATATTTGATCCTCTTCCAGTATGGAAAATTAATGCTGAAGCCTGAAGCTGGCATCAGAAGCTGAAATCAAAACTGAAGTTTGTAGGAAAAAATAGTTGTAATTTATCTAACTAATTTATGTAATTTTTCCTAACTCTTTCAAGCAACATAACTGAAAATTTGGGCTTGTGTTAGAAAACAACTAGTGTCAAAAAAAGCCTTGCAATACTTTGAACTCTGCCCTGCAGCAGATTCACTTCAAAGCTGAAAGGCATCAAAATCTCAATTCATGAGAATTGCTTTACTTCTGGCACAACTGGACAGAATCTAAACCAATAGTCTCGAAATACAGGATGTAGTCAGGTACAGATGAGATCAGAGCAGCAGCAAAGGAAAGCCAATGGAGCCAGCCATATTTACTTGATTTTCTTCATGCTTGCTTAAAGAGACCATCTAACCAGCATCAGCTGCTGAAGGCAGAGCCAAGTGCCTCTCCCTCAGCTGGTGATGGCAGCTAATGTTTTACATCCTCCCCCTCCTCCCCTTGGTATGCTCTGCAGAACAAACTCTGCAGAAGCCTTTCTGCTGCTTCTTCAGCAGCAGGACACTCTTCCCAGCACACGGGAACCCCTTACAGGTGATGTGTGTCAACACAGCTAGTGCAAAATGAATTATAAAGGAAAATTAATTGCCTTGGAATTACTTCGTTAAGCAGTAGCAAGTACATTCTGTAGGGATTTTAATGAAGGAAAAGGGAGTTGCTTGGCTTAGTTCAGAAAGTATGACTTACACTGATGCAGTATTCAGGGATGGACTAAAGCAGCTCTCAAGGCAAGCATGTATAGCACAGCTGCTGGAAGATGATGTACATCAAGGATCCCAAAGTGACTACAAACATCACAAAATTCAGTGGCACCAAAACCAGCTATTTCTATCTTTGTCTGCACTATCTATAGGTATTCTTTACCCCAAGCCATGTGCATGATAAAATAAGACTTTATGCCAAGTAAAATTTTTGGAAAATCTTACTAATCTCATTTTTGTAAATCAAAACTCCCATCACTGTGCATAAATATGTCTTACTTGAGGCAGGGGGGTAGAAACAAAATACCAAAAAAACCCTGTACCAAAAGCTTACTTACTTTTACAAGAATTCAGGGGTGATTCAGTATAATAGTACTACCATATGTATGAAATATGTGCTAAAGGTCAGTAGATGAGTTAAGAGCACAGATTGGAGTAGTCTCATATTTTAGTACTAACATGCATTCTTATTAATTCTTATTAATTGCACAATAAAAGGCTGATCCCTGTAACTCTGTGAAAATAATACTCCATTAATACTCCATTAATTTTACTTCATATACACTTACCTTATTTTTACAGACAAATTTCCAACCCTATAAATCTTGGATTTTTTAAAATAGAAACATTAGGTTCTACAGCAAACTGTGTGACTCCTGAAGGACATCTACACAATCCCAAGGTAAGAAAGCACTCACCTATAACATACTGCTGTAATATCCATTTTCACCCAGAAAATGTGCCAAATTACTTGTTCTGTTTCAAAGTTAGTGGAGAAAGTCATTATATAAAAAAACCTGCCTTAGGGAAAGACAGAAGGCAGCAATTTTCCACTTTCTAAAGCAATGTTTCAAAATAGAAGATGGCACTACATAGGATGATTATCTTAAATAGAAGATGATTAAAAGTAATCTATATGGTATCCAAGACAAGTTACTTCTGCGTTAGTTCACTTTTACTCCTATAGTATGGAGACTGAACAGGCTAAGAAACACAAGGCAGAGATATCTTGGGAGTTTTGTCTAGGAAAGATGGCTGTGAAATTCTATGATTCAGTAACTACCGCAGGTTTCACCAAATAACATCAATTCTTTCTAGATGTAAAACACAATACATAAAAGAGAGAGAAAAAGAGAGAAAGATTTAAGCAGATCAGATTTTCTGTAAATAAAAAAATCTCATTAATTAATTCCCCTCTTCTTTATAGAAAATCTAGAAGTCAATACCACATTCTGCAAAGATATTTGTTACTCCATAGCTCCATCAAAGGCTTTGAATGAAGAATTTGTAGCTTTTCACTGTTTATCAGACCTCAGAACATCATCCTTGCTGTTTGTAGAGGAAACCTGGGCTAAAGCTTCATGCTGATATGGAACATTGAATTAAGTGCATTAAAGTAACCCTTGGATGATTCAAGGGTAAACATATCCTTACTGTTTGAGATGAGCAAGACTACTGAAACCCTTGTATTTTCATGCCATGGAAACTTAGGGGAAAAACAAAGCTGGAGAAGAGAGAAAAGTCAGGAAGGAAGGAGGGCAATGGCATTTGTTCATATGTTGGCCAGATGATCCAGAAGACGCTTTGTTTATTCCTATATGATGAGGGTCGAAATGACTGCATGACTTCTAATTTGAGTCTAGTTTTGAAATAACCTCTCAGCTCAGAATATTGTTAATGAGAACTAGGGATAAAAAGGTATCAAACCTAGCTAATATTTCTATCAATTTCATACAAAAAACCAGAAGGGTCTGTCTTATGTCTATCATTACAACCATGAGTGGATATTTTCCAGCCTCTAACTGTTGGGATGACTTTGATGTAACAAAATTATTTTTATACACCTCCAGGAAACACCAAAAGGGGAAAATCCCGTAACATCTGATGGTTTGAGAGTTCCTCAGAGTCAAGTTTTATAAGTGAATCTTTTTATTTGCTATGAACATGGGGGTTTTGTCTTAATGTTAAATTGGACAGAGACAAACAGAGACGAATGAGATGATGAACTGTAAATCAAGGCCTTGAGTCAGGTCAGATAAATAGCAAGTGGAGCCCCCTGGAAAGACAGGATGGTGTTCACTTTCCTGTGCCAGGGCATTTCAATCCTGTAAGATTTTAGCTACAAAAACCATTTTATATATGAATAAAGTAGAGAGAGCTGGTCACAAGCCAGTAAAGGACAAAGGTTGCTACCTAGAAGAGGATATGTCAGCCCACAATAGGGTCTGGTTTGACCAAAGCCACTCTATTGTCAACAGGCTGGCCTGGCAACAAGTTAATACCATTGTGCAAAGGTCAATCCAGTTCTCCAGCATCTACCTCAGGAGGCTGCACTGCCTCCACCTATTCCATGTGCATTAATAGTACCCCAAATCCACACCTCCTTTTTTGTGTCCTAAAAGCACTATTTGTGAAGAATGCAAGACCCTCATTACATTTGCAGTTTCAGGATGTTGTCTGAAACTGAAGAACATGTCACCACTGCTGTTTCCCAGCTACCTCAAAACCCTCAAGACCAACAAGATTGTTTATTTCTAGTAAAGAAATTACACAAAGCAAATCAAAAAAGCAAACCTGGTTTACTTTCCCCATGTGAATCATTGTCAGCCCTTTTTTAACAGAAGGATGACACAGCCATACAGAATTACAGTCATGCACTATGAACAATAGTACAGCAAACTGCAGCACTTGCATTACTTTCACAGGGAGCTGTCTGCTCTAGCCAGCAATCCCTCTGGAGAGTCTTTCACCCCTGACATCTCCTCCCTTTCTGGTTCCAGTTTCCCTCCTTGGATTTTTCTTCCTCTTTAGATCATGCTGTGGCATCTCCCTCTAAGCCAGCTCCCTAAATTCTCTAACATGTGTTCATTCCCTTTTGCCCTTGATCTTGCTAAAGGAAGACATTATTTGAGGCCCCAGAAGAGGCTTAGTGATTCTCCACCCCCTTTGTGTGCATTAGAAGTGTATGTGTTCTAATATTTTGTTAAAATTTTAAGACTTCATGGCACTCTAACCCTCTGGCTGCTGTAGGCAGGGTAGAGGCTGAACAGCAGCATTCAATTAAGCTAATTTAATGTTCTCTTGCCTGTCTCAAACAGAAAGGAAAAAAAACCAACCCACAGCACACGTAGTATGCAAGGCAGGGCAACACACTTGTGCTTGACAGTCTTTCACAAATTGAACAAAATGCAGTTCAAATCTGTTTTAAAAGGCAAGAGAAAATAGAAAACGAACATTTGGAAAATCGTTTTTACACTTACTGTTGAAAATATTACTGCTATTATTTAAAAAACTAGCATTCTGCAAAAAGTAGAGCCTGGGCGCCAGCATCTTTTAAAGCAGACAATCCTATCGAGTCCTTAGAATAGCAAGCAGCACCATCCAGTGGCAGTTTTTCCTATTAAGTTCTCAATTACAGCCAAGGTACATGCTGCAGAAGTACCACAGCACCCAGCAGAAGATATTTTTCCTTAAAGCAGGCATACAGAGCTGAGCCAGATTTCTACAAAGATAGATGCAACAATTAGACAGGCAATCGCCCGTGTAAAATCAATATTCAAATCAGATTAATGATACAAACCCGTTGTTATAACATCGCAAGCTGGGATCCAGCTGAGGATTTTGCTAGCTGTTCTACTGTATTTCTGTTTGAACTTAAACTTATTCTGGCCTCATCCTGCAGGACTCTCTGCTTCCTTTACACTTCCTGTGTTGAAGTTACAGCAAGTAAAAGTGACTGTAGTTTACCCAACTGGTGCTTTGTCTGTTCTGATGGAGCTTCCTTGCTGGTGGCAGTGACTCTAAACTACCCAAGTGATAGAAATCCTGGCAACTCAGGGTTACTGATCTTCTGGTCCTCATGAGGAGCAGCTTGTAATGCTACTGCACAGCTGCTTTAAAGTCATTTTGAGCCTCTCAAAGTGCGTGGAGGTCACACCCTCCTCCTAAGTCAGAAAGAATGACCACAAGCCTTGATTACCAGCTCAGCCATGGGCTGCTCTTTAGGAGAATATCCTGAGTACCATCTGGTGAATGTTTCAGTCTAAGGGACAGGATGGATGGATGGATGGATCCACCCTACATATGGATCCCCTTACTCAATCCAGGTCTCCAGCACCTGTTTCAGCCGACTTTGCCCAGGAGGGATGCAGCCTGCTCCAGAGGGAGCTAGATTTTTCTTCAAGCTTGTTTTTTCTACTTGATTTTATCTTCTGGTTCCATGCAGCTCCCCAGAGTCACAACATTTATGATTTCTGCTTCAGGCTGGGAAGTTTGCTCTCTAAACCCTGCCTCTTGGCTTCATTTCTATCTCACTGTAGCACACTGCAGATCATCAAGACAATATCAAGGCAGCCTTCTTTCTCCCCCAGTCAGGCCCAGCAGTCTCTCAAGGGAGGAAAAGCATGCAGGAGAACATTCTAGCCCTGCTGGAAGCTACCTGGCACACCCAGGGGCACCAACTTTCTCACCCTGTCCCAGTCTTGGGCTTTTTTTTTCCCTCTCAGCCCCAGACAGAAGGGCAGATGTGGGCAAACATTTCTTCTTGCTCACTGAGGTAGGTCTCAGACTCTTCACCAAAGAGCATCTTGAGTTTGTTCTGATAATCCACCCCTAATTTTCTGCCAACTACTACAGCAGTGTTTTAATTGCTCTTAACAATTTTTCCATCCTTGCAC